>NW_017099730.1:69477-193555 GCF_001412225.1 Nicrophorus vespilloides
TTTTTTAAATTTGTCTTCATTTACTTCATTTGTCTTATTTACTTCATTGTTCTAAATTGTCCGTTCTCTTCATTGACATTATCAAATCTATTGAGCCTAGACAACTTAAATTTTATTATATTATTTCTTTCTTTTAGTACAACTTCAGTTCATATTTTGTCGAAATATGTAGGGCTTGAAATTGTAGACTTTGTTATATCGAAGCTTTGTTATGAGATGTAACTTTAACCTAGGGATGAGTATAACCCCTACAGTAAGTAGTACGCACCATAACTCTGCATTTAACATTGTTATATGAATATGAACAAAATTTACTGCAGTCAAAGTGCTGTCGACCTGAATCTTTCAACTATATGCATAATTTATTACAAAAAAAAGACGTTTCTTTCACACCTCGTTTAAAATTTATTTAGAATATCCGTGGACGTTTAGAATTTCACGAGCAACATATTACCGTCGCACGTTGGTAATTAAAAAGGACGCTATAAATATAATATTTTAAAGGATGCTCGTGGGTCCACATCATTCATTTACTTTCGTATAAATATAGATAAACAACGGTCGTAACGTATGCGTGTTATTGGTTTTAGGGCAGAATGTATGCGTCCCGAGGAAAGATTCAGACAGATAATGCACGGGTTTATTAACGAGAGCGGTCACATAAATCTGGAAATTATCGCACACTAAATTCCCGTGCAGCCATTAAATATGTTTCACTCCCCGTAATAAAGAATATCATATTTTTGTCAGAAATGTCATCATTATCTTGTGTTCGGGTTCGGGTGGCAAAATAAGATCTCCGCAGTATGCATTTAACGTTAACTCTTGTGAACGGTTTTAAAACGCCCGAGGCCAAATGGAAGTTTTTATTTTCATACATTGGCCCACAAACATATTAATGTAATTACTTCTGACTGCAATAAAACGCATTAAATACACAAAAACAGATTAGTAAGCGGAATACATACGAATTGCTGACATTAATGCGACGACTTTTATTTTTTTTTATTGTCACTATTATATTTGTCCATTAAAGAAATCAAGTAGGAAATAAACTGTATTTTTACATAAGATTTCTCTCATATACTCATGAGTCTCAAATAACATTATTAAAACAAATAAATTATAATATTTAACTTTGCAGCTATTGAAAATCTATTGATTCCAACAAGACAGCTTAACGAGTTTAATCCGTTCCAAAATTTCCGGATTTTATCTCGTATAGTGAAACATATTCAAAAATACACATAATATGTGTACACAAGTTTTAAAAATGATGTAGCAGGCGCGCAATCCGGGACTTCTCTTCTCATCGTCACTCGTAATGCGAAACGTCTCTCGTTTAGCGAGTCATTTGTCTTACAATTCATTTGCAGTTAAGAGAAATGCTCGTTATACGAGGTTCTCGTTAAGCGAGGTTCCACTGTATATATTCCACATCAACGAAATCTCTTTAAATACTCCGAATTCTTTTTTCAAATAAACAAATATATAATAAAACCAGCCAGGTCGAATTCCGTGGGAACGCTTAATCATCACTTATAGCTTTCGAATGTGTAAATGTATTAAGTACTGAAAAATAACTTACATAGTTTTAGGTGTACATAAATTTTCTATTATGTTTTGTTTTATTTCTATAAGAAATACATTACTATTTAATTAAGACTTCTGAAAAAGCTGTTACAATTTATGATAAAAAAAAAACGATATAACTCAAATAAATATAATTAATCTTTTGAATATTATTGATTATTAACGTGAAAATCTTGAAAACTAATAGACTTACACGTAGATCAGAATTCTTTTAGAACGATTTTTTTTTCTATTATAATATATTTATGTTCAGTTATTTTCAAGTTCTTCCACATCTTTAGTGCACTTGTTACAGTTTTCTCATTTTCGAAACAATATAAGATAATTATTCTATGTGAAATCCTAAGAACAATATGCACAAACTTTCCACATAAGAAAATTTCTACCTTCTTCGGAGTTTATAAAGAATCGCATCATAAATTACATAACTTAATGTACATTAAACATAAAACAGTTTCCTAAGATTTCGTATAATCACTTTATCCATCTAAACTTTAAAAAAAAAGTTAAAACTCTCAAAAAATCCTTTTGTCATTGTTATCAAAATATATGCTTATCAATTTTATTAAATAATAAACTTTTTGATAACTAAATCAATTTTTATTCTAAATTTATCAATAATGTACTGCAATAATGTAAATTCAATCATGTCTTATTATAATATTATATTACAAAAATGGCTTAAAATAAGTTAAAGTTCCTAAAAAAAAGTAAGACATTTGTTTGTAAAGTTAAAGTTTGAATGAAATAAACAACGAGTAAGTAATTATGCAGATTGAAACCCGTAAGGTTGGAATTGTTTTTTTCTAGATGTTTGCATGGCATATATTAAGAGCCACGAAAAGGTAGAATATTTCAAAAGTGTCGAGTAACTTGAGCCGAGGTTAACGTTAATAACAATTTATTATTGTTGCGAGAGGTCATGGGAAACGCTGGCGTCTGTACGGCAGCAAAACGCGAAATATTAAAATATACGTGTGTGAGTACGTAAGAGCGGATGAAAGGATTTGCAATGTAAAATTCGTAATGATGGGCAACACGTGGACGTAATTATTCTAAAAAAAGAAAACAAAAGAACTAAAACAATTTGTGGATGGGAAGTTGTCGGTAGTCAGCCATCTGGCGCAATCCGGCCAATCAAATCCCGGATGACAATCTTTGAACCGATTGACCGTTTCCGGTGTGTGTGCGTTCATCACTGTGTGTACGTAGACTTAACTAAATCCTTTCTAATAAATCCTTTACATACCGCATTAACCTACATACAAAGAAGACAAACAAAGCTCGCACAGTGAGAGAAAGAGTAGAGCAGAAAAAAGCGCAGGAAAATAACAACACTTTTGTTCGTTCGTTCGGCAAATCAATTTCGAAACATCAAACTTTCACTCGATCCTCCCACATAGACGAACGTAGCGGATACAAAAAAATGTACATACCATACCAACAACAATAACAATGACGAGAGGAGGAGGAGGAGAAAAAAATGGAAAACGGAATTCGTAGCCTCATTGTTCGCAATTACGGCTTTGAACTTTCTTCGTGGCACTCCGCGGTGCGTGAAGTTGAATAAACGTTCACACGCCCTCTCTCCCTTCCTGGCCGACAACAAAAAGTTGGGGTGCAATTACAACAAATTCTCAATGCAGACGACACACGAGTGCGAGAGGCTCTCCAGACCACTGATTCGAATCAAACGAAAAATGCTTCAATTCTGTCACGGATGTGACTCCATTTTTACCTGCCCCATTATTCCAATCAAGGCCCACCCCGCTAATAATAAAGCACCAAGGACCAATTACTCATGTCACGATCATAATTATAAAACTCCAATTACCGTTTCCACATTGAGAATCTGCACGATTTCCTGACAATAAACATTTTGATATTTATAATCAAATACATTATCTCATATAACGTTTCAGTTAAATACAATGAAACTCGTCCATCAGAACGGCCACAACGTAGAACTATCACATAGATTATAATGATCAAAATTATGTAATTATAGAATTTACTTTGATGTAAAAGTACATTTACTTTCGGTAAAGTTAATTGAATTCTACAAAACAATTTAATTGGTGAAAAAATTCGTTTTATGTTATTTGCATGCTTAAATTAAATAAAGACAAAGCATATATCAAAGTAGATTGGTGAAATGATCTTAGCTTCTTGGCTAATAAAAGCCTAAATTATACACAGCATTGTACAAAATTGTTTCATTGTTTCTGTATAATTTTTTTTAATCCATACAAGTAATTGAATTTATTAATCATAATAACTATAATATCAGAATCTCGATAAAAGTTATAACATAATCAATATATATAAATTCTATTAATCTCACTTTTTTATTAGAAACTAATACAAAATAGGTTCATATATAACAATAAATTGATTAATAAATAAGCTTAGAAAATTATTTGTTTTTATCGGACAAAATAATTTATATATAAATTAAAATGTGTTATGATAATACATAACAAGTGTTAAACTAACAGCAGTTGTGCATTTTATTCTAATTCAAATACTACAATTTTAAATGAAAGTTCCAGATGCGAGTTGAGAGATAGAATTGAAGTCCAAAAAAAGGGACGACTGTGTTGGATCAAGAATTATAATAATCAAGACATTTATGGACATTACCAAATGGCAATTGAAATGAGCGGGGTTTGCAGACACATCGCCCATTATCCGCCTCCGCCCTATCGGCCCATCTGACATTCGCCGAAAGTACCAGATGGCCAATCTGTGACTTTCCATATTACTTGTGGAATAATTTTAAAGCAAATTTTAATTTCTATTTATTTAACAATGTTTAGTTAGTTTTGATTGTAACTTTACTAGACTCACAGCCAGATGAATAGGTATATTTTTTTTTAAATAAGATGAAATTAGCTCAAAACTTCAATGAAATAATTTGAATGATTAAAACTAGTTAGACATATTTTATCTGAAACATTACCCGATTTACACTCGCAATATACGACTGGAAATATTTTTTTTTAATACAACAAACAGATCAGACTTAGATCAATACGAATGTTTTTTAATCACTAATAATAATCAAAATCATTATATTGTTTATAGATGAATTTCATTAATGAATAAAGTTATGATTGTTTTAATTTATAGATAAAATAAAACTAACTACAACAAATTCAAATTCATTCAAAGTTTCAATTTCAAAATAAAACATTAACATACAATTGCAATAATTCAAGTTTTCATTGTTTTTGTTTTTATAAAATTTAAGATTTACCGTTAGTTTAAATTATTTCAAAATTTTCTAACAATTTGTCTTGAGAATTTACTTATTTAATAAAGTAATTTCTTTAAAAATAATATTAATAACACGAAATGTGTGTCAATAATAATCATAAAATCAACAAAATTGTGAATATGGAACCATTACACCATATCAAAAAAATATAATAATTTACATCGCCTAAATATTGAAATATATACATTTTTTTGCGAATATTATGACAAAATAAAGTATGAAAGCGGATGAAGAACCGTTGCATGGTGTGATTTCCCAATAGTGCTGTGAAGCGTCCGTGACGGATGGAACGCCAATCAAATTAACAAGGCCGTAGCCGATTCATTAGACCGGCTTTTATTAAACGCGAGGGTGATAACATCCCCCTTGTATTCGTGCGACATACGAGGGTGAAGAAGACCTAATGAATATTTGTAATACAAGGATCGAAAGGACCTACTGGATGTTGTTTCTTACGGCCGCTTGCACTTTATTGGATCCCGAGAGTGAGGAATTTCATTACTGACTCGCGCCGCTATTCCAAACATCCCGTGATTGCATTTTCCAACCCTCCTAACGCCCAACTACCAAAAAGCATATCAAGGGAAAAGGGAGATAGGGGACGGTTACACGAAATATGAAATAAATCGAATAGTTTAAATTCCATTTCGTACCAAGTACACATTTTCTTTTTATTATTAATAATATTCATCATCATTATAATTAAATTGCACAGAAGCTTAAAGGTAGTAAGAAAACAATACGCATCACATTCAGAACGGAAAGAAAATATAAAGCTATAAAAGAAAGAAAAACAATATTGTCATTGTAAAAAAAAGCTTAAATATAACATTTTCTTCTTGGGGAGGCAAGAATATACGAGATTACTAATACCTTTATAGCCATTAAATCTTACTTTACGAAACTACTTCAACTATTTAAAATTAAAGTTGTGTTTTCTGAATATATATATTACATGTACATATATAAAAGAATACAAAGTTATCCTCTCTCCGAACAAACAAAAAAAAACAGTCTTATACACTGGCTCAGATTCATGAACTTAAAACTTCGGTGATATGTCAATTATAGAGAGCATCGTTTAAATTTAAAAATTAATAGGTATAATAATAATAAAATTAAATACTGAAATTTCTTTACCAAAGTTTGGCCAATAAAATATATATCACAGTTTGCACAAATTCCGGATTTTCTTTTGACTAGAAATTTTGATAGCGAAACAAATCTGGCCTTACTTTAAATTTTCATTCTCTTTAGTCATCATCGACACCTTTCCTTAACTAATAGGAAATTCGAAAACCAAAAAAATCAAATAAGTACAATTTTATCACAAACTAAAATGAAAATTAGTTTCGTTTTCTCTTCATCATTTTTTTTTCCTCTTAAGAAGAAAAACTATAAAATAAATTAAAATTTTTAAATCCTTCAAAAGGATTAAGCGGCGAATAAACTGAAAATAATACTTAAGTTTCCTCATAGCGATGCTTGTCTTCGTTTTTCCAGGAACTAACTTGTATATGAGGAGGTGGCAAGAAGCTTCGCAGCGACTGTATTAATTGGATAG
This sequence comes from Nicrophorus vespilloides, assembly GCF_001412225.1. Lineage (NCBI taxonomy): Eukaryota > Metazoa > Arthropoda > Insecta > Coleoptera > Silphidae > Nicrophorus > Nicrophorus vespilloides. The sequence goes on from NW_017099730.1 coordinate 75,915, forward strand.
TGTCCATTAACGCTGAAACACAAAAAAAACGATAATGAAATCGCTCCAATCGCAATAATTTATTAAAATTACTCTTTTGTAAAGCTTCAGACTGCTTTCCGTACGGTTTGCACATGGCCGGTCGGACGTAAGTTTTCATGCGTGCCATATTCTTCATGACTTCACCGAAAGCTCTGACGATCTTTTCCTGTCCTCCTTCTGAATTCCTCTTATCCTCAGTCGGACCCCCGTTGTTCGCCCACGCGCCATTATGCAAAGCCAACAAGTCTTTATTCGACGAAGACAAGCCTTCTAAACTGTCCAAATTCGCTCTTAAAAAATCCGTTATTTTATGTTCTAGTGGCATTTCGAAATGCTTTTGCTGTCCTTTAGCCATATCCAGTTGCTGTTGCAACTGCAACTGCTGTCTTTGCTTTTCCAAATTTGCATTGAGCTTCTCTATGTTTTGTTGTGCAATTACTCGGTTCTGTTGCTGTATTAAAGCAGCTGTTATTTGTTGCTGACTCGGTGCTACGGACTTGGGTCTATCCAACATAGGTTGACTGCTTTTACCTTCGAGATTGTTCTGACCGGTTAAGTCCACAGCGTTCAATCCAATGTGCGAATTTATATTTGGCGGAATGGGAATTGGAAATTCAGCGTTGAAATTGCTGTTCCTAATATCTGAATTGTTAGCTTGAGATTCTGGTATGAAGTTTGGATTTGCTAGATGTTGAAAGGTTTTCTGCGTAAGTTCCATTTGATTCTTGTAAAAACGACACGCTGGATTCGGGCAATTCTGAACAACTTCTATAATGAATTCCTTTTCCATTCCAAATTGCTCACGTCCAATTGTATATGAATCCATCACCTGCAACATAAATATTGTAAATTTTTAACATCCAAATTCCAAAAGAGTTTATTCAAAAATACAAAGTTTTTATATCTCAAATATGAGATAATTTTATTTATTTGAAAATTAGTACAAGTTGTAAATGATAAATCTTTAAATATACATAGACATATTCTGAGCATATTTTTGGTTATCAATCTATATTTTCTTTTTCTCTCTTTGCAGGTTTAAATCTTATTAGTTTACCCAATAAATTATATATTTTTTTCCACCAGTAAGAAATTAATTTTGTTAAATAAGTTTCTTAATGATACCATTGAAATTTTTTAATCAAATACAAAAATTACATAAATACTATATCATTTTATTTTGATTATTATACTCACAGCTCTGACAGTAGCTTCAATCCCCAGATGCAAACCATGTGGTCCATTCATGTGCTTCAACATAACAGCATTAGCAAAGTGCTCAAAGGGTAGAATAATTTTTCCATTTTCTCTTAAAATCAATCTACCTTGTGAATCTAAAGCCACACGACTTGCCATCATTCTGAAAACATAAAAAAATCCTATAAACATCTTATAAGAATTTGCCAGAAAAATATAGGTTAATTCTATTTAAGTCAGATAAGATCAAAGCTTCTATAAATCATAGAACGAAAGCCAACAATAAAGTGGCTCTCAAGTCCTCACTCTCGGAATTCATCATGATATATTCCATACAATGCTTTCAACAATCTAAAAATGGACTTACTGTAAATAGGCAGCACTTGGCAACATTGAAGATTCCTTAAGTTCCGTAAAGCATTGCAATAATTCTACAGAGGGATTCCATCCCTTGTTCTGCAGATAGAGCTGTAGCAGCATGTAAATTTTTTCAGTCACATAACTTTGGCCTGGGAAGCCCATGTTTGTAGAGGATGGTAGCTCACTGACAGAAGTTTGCTGAATGCCTTTAGCGAGCACATTTTTCATCGTTTCCGCCAGATCCATCTTAGATTAGATTTGTTTAGTTTATCGTTTTACGGAATCCTGCAAACACACAACAAAAACTATTAGAGTTTGCGGCGGATATGAAGCGGAGTTTCGCTTGATGCCCATTCTCTGTTTCCCCACATCCTATTTAATTGAAAGCAATTTGTGTTTAATGAAAATTAATTACCATAAGTGTAATGAGAGCTTCCTGTCGCCTCCCAGCCTCCCCAAGCCAAGCTACAGCTGATTTTTTTTAATAATTTTTATAACTATTAACTACTTTAGCGTCTGCGTCACTACTAGTAGCTAGCTTCAGTTCACTCCATTGGTAACATTAGAAAATAAAACTAATAAACAGTAGTTGGCAATTCTGCTAAAAATGTTTAAAGAATTGTCTTTACTTTTCGCCGGTTTTCCGGTTGCTATAATACTTTATAATAATTATAAATATAGAAAACTAACAGAGAAGTTGAAAGTGGAAGATAGCTATAATTACGAGTGCATGTTCATAACATCCAAAAATCGCACTTGTGCATCTCATATAAGAAGAAAAAACCAATGTGGGCAAGAATGTTCTTACAAATATTTAAGACATGTTTTAAATCTGATAAAACAGGCAAAAGAAACAATTTCAATATGCATGTACCATCTTACACTTGAAGAAATTTCAACAGCTCTAATAAAAGCTAAAAATCGAGGTGTAAAGGTGAGATGTATAAGTGATATAATTATGATGGAATGTTCCAGTTCAAAGATAATGCGACTGCACAAGACAGGTTTGAACAGTCTTAATATATTTCCTTCTATGGTTAATAATTTAAATTGATTATTAGGTATTCCAGCTAAAGTGCAGAATACTCATCAGAGTTTGATGCATCACAAATTCATGATAATTGATGCAGACAATCCAAATAATAAGCAGCTTATGTTTGGATCTTTAAATCATACCATCAAAGGCTTCCTTGGGAATTGGGATAATACCATCACAACCAACAATGCTCAGATGATTGAAAGTTACCAAGAAGAGTTTGATAGAATGTGGGAGACTTTCAAATTTGTATGCTAATAAAATGTATGTATATATTTTTTTTTTTAATTAATTTTTTGAGCCTATTTAAGAGAAAATTACTTGAATATGTAAAAAAACAAAAACTTAAATCCGATGGATCTGGAAGGCAAGATCCAGTTCTATTCTTCCAGATCTAAATCATTTAATTCATCATCAAGGGCATCTAAATCTTCTTCCAGGAAGAGGTTCTCATTAATAGGTACTGCTGCAGCTGCTTCATCCACTGAACCATTTGTCTGTTCTGGAGGAATCTCAGCTTTCAATCTGTCTTCTGCAGCCAGGGTTCCAGAACCATCCACCTTAAAAAAAATATTATTATAAAATGAGAATAACATTAATTTTTAGACTTACTTCTGTTGCTTCCATTTCCATTAAATCAAGTTGCAATTCTTTGTATTCAATTTGGTCTCCATCTTCATCAGCATATGCATAATCATCAAAGGCTTCATCACCATCCTCCATGTCATTGTCTGCTGCCAACTCTGGGTTGAAACTGAACATTTCCCTACCAGATAGACCAACTTGTCTGCCAGCCTTGTAATCACTCCTCTTCTTTTCCTCATCTTTGATAGCAGCATCTTTCTTTTCCTATTATTTATATACAGATATAAAAAATATACTTGTATTAAGACAGAAACCATACCTGAATTTTCCTTTTCTTCCATGCAATGAAGGTTATTAAAGTGATCTTGGTTTGGTTAACCCCCAGAGCAGCCCTTTCCTTTTCAATCAAATCTTCTAAAGAAATGTCACTCTTCTTGTCATCCTTCTTTTTGTCTTTCTTCAAAACAAAACCAGCAGGTAAAGCATGTCTGTAAAAACAATTACCACCAGATGGACATGTCCAGAACCAGCCATATTTTGATTTTTCAACAGCTTCCAAGAAATGTTTACAGATCTAAAACATATTATGCTTAATGAATTTGAATAATTCAAGTGAAAATTATGTACTAACAATATCTGTAGTTGGCATCTTCTTATCTTTCCCATGCTTCTTCTCAATGACTTCCTTCAGCTTAGCTTCATCCCAATTTTCCATAGTTTCATTTTTCTCATCATCATCTCTCATATCGAAATACATGGAACGCTTTTCAGCCTTCCTTTCAATAGTCAAATCATGGGAAAATTTACATTTATCACCTTTAGTACATTGGCCTTGCTTGAAGAATGCACAGACAATGGATTTTGGATCAGCACCCTTTTCAATTTTCTGTCCTTGCACAGGCTTAAAGAGCATAGCCAACTCCTTCTGCTCCTTCAACTTCTTGTCCTTTTCCAATTTCTTAGCATCTGTACCCAGTGGATGGTGGCCTCCAGTTTTAACTTGTTTCTCTACTTGCTGAATAAACTTCTGCTGTTTGGCCCCTTTTTTGTTTTTTAACCCGAAAGTTTTGTCCTACACATTACAACATTATTAATAATAATATTAATATGGTCTATTTTATTTTATAGGTTATTACCTCAATCACTTTCTCCTTCTTTTTCTGTTCCGTCTTTTTGCTCGGAGCTGACGTCTTTTTTGGTGGCATCTTGGTAAGACAACTTTTTGATATTGTTAGGACACTAAAATTATTTCATTTATTAAAAATTGTTATTTCCACATGGATAAAAGCAGCATACCCAAACTGTCAAATCCGAGATCTGTCAAAATGACATTTGAATGTTGGCAGTTACCAACTTACTAAAACTAATTTTTCAAAATTTAAATTAAGGCATCTCGATTCCACTCAGTAGTATTTATAGATGACACAAGTATAGATGCTTGTATAATGATATTTATAAATATATCTCATCTAACTCCGGTTTTCCGGTACCAGAGGTAACACTATGCACTTCCGGATTTGTAAGTCTTGGACGATCTTCAACATCCAGTTGTGAGATACACGACAAAAAAAAGTTTAGGTTAATTGTGTTTATTCAAAAATAAGTTGTTTCTATTGTTTATGACCGCAATGGTTACAATAATTACATAGGTATACCATAATTTAAGACTTAACAAATGGATAACGAAGAGAATATTGAATAATCTTTAAAACACTTGGGCATCAATACCAAACTTTTTCGACTTGCGGCGCCTTTAATGTCAGATTTTTCCGCGGAGTCCCAAGTCAATATATTGATCTATCTCAGGGAGAACTTTATGGTATTACTAACAAAACTTGAAATAAAAAAAAATTGACGACAAAATGTTTTTTCATATACCCTCCTTCTTCGGACCCCAGAAGAGCAAGAGGGTAGTTTGAGAAATACTGCTTTCGATTATTTGTATATTTATATGCTGGTTAAGATTAAACCATACAAACTTTTTTATGAATATGTTAACAATTAAAAATTTTACCATATTAAGTCCACTAAAGACTAATTAAAAAGATTAAAAATTTCGAACAAAGTACATAATTATTGCGAATTATTTTAATGTTATATTACATGTCCACGTTGTAATTTAGCAGTATATTGAATATTCATAATAGATAATAGAAGTAAATTCAAAAGATCTCTATTTGTAATTTTCAATGGGATTTTATCAAATAAGTAGCAAATGTAATAAGACAATAAAAATTTATTAAAATTTTATGGGGCTGAAAAACTGCAGTCAATAGCCATTGTATATGTATTTTTTGTTTACAATATTAATTTTAAAATGTCATCTGAATAATTGTTGGTTACTTCCATCCTTGTATCCTGCAACAAGTAAAAACAAAATAAATATTGGAACATACAACAATATATAATAAATTTATATGAGATGTTTAATCTTCAGAAAATACCACAAAACAAAATCACCATGTATATGTAAGACAGGGATAACTGTTATAATTCATCATTTTAACTTATTTCTAATTGCTTAATAAATTAAAGAAACTTACTTTTCAAGTTATTGTAAAATGTTGGTTACTCAGTAGTAATAAAAGGACGTTTCATACATAACAGTGGATTCAGATTCTGAAAGTAAAAAAATTGAAAATTAATACGTATATTAACAGGAAGAAATAATAGTTTAAATTGTAATTGGAATCAGTGCATTAAATGCAGCCGATAATTATAATCATGTTATTTTATCAGACGGTAATTAATATCATCATTGAATCTATACTATTTTTAATCTGTTATAAATAATTAAATGTATTTTTTTTAATTAAACAATTTCAAATAATAATATAAAAGTATTTACCTATTAAAAATGTAGGTTTGTCCAAGCAATACTAATAGATGGTATTCTTCATCCTCAATAATATCCTGAAACAATAAATATACTAATTAATAAATGGAACAAATTAATATAAAAAATTAGTCTGTTTAGTTATTGCTTCAGTAATTACCACATAACATTTTATCACCATGGTTATGTAAGACAGGGATAACTGTTAAAGATTCATCATTTCAATTTTTTTGATTCAATAAGCAATAAAAATCAGACTTTCTTAAAAAATATATTTACCTAAGTTGTTTCCTTATAACTTGGTTGGAGTACTGCTCAATTAAACGTTGTTCCCCACTGAAATACAAATAAGAACGTTAGTATTGCACAAAATATATAAATTTAATTAATTTGTTTTTATTTGTAAAACTCAGTGCATAAAAATGCAGCCGATAATTATAATCATTAATTTTATCAGACGGTAATTAATATCATCATTGAAAACATGAAAACTTTTGAAAAACAAACTTATTTCAATTTTGGATAATTACCTTGAAACATTATGTAACGACGATTACATAGGAAATGTAATTTTTCAAACTATATCGGATTGTGCCTCCAGAGAATAAACCTGTAATAAAATAAATTTATTAAAAAATTGAAAATAAAAAGTATAACTTTCAATTAAATTAACTTGTAAAGTCAGTTTAATAAAATCAACAAAAAATGTTCAGACATATGCTCGTTTTGTTCATCATTAACAAATGAATGTGTTTTTATATTAAAAATTGTATATTAACTTACCATGAAATAAATGTTCATAATCAAGATTTGACAAGCTTCTTCTTCAATATTCTAATGTAATTCCTGTAATAAGAAAGTAGTAATTAGAAAAATATTCATACTATTGTTATCAGTATTTGAAGTAATTGTTAAATTCAGATAATAAAATCAACAAAATATGTTCAGACATATGCTCGTTTTGTTCATCATTTACAAAAAATGTAACAATTTCAAATAAACTCATATTTACCATTTAATATTGTAGATCACTTAGGAACATGAACATTAAACATCATTGAGTAACTGCAATAAAAAAAAAGAAATTAGTAAAAATATTCAAATCAAACAATATTCTATTATAATTTAAGAAGTTGTCAGTTAATAAAATCAACAAAATATGTTCAGACATATGCTCGTTTTGTTCATCATTTAATAAATGTAATAACTGTTTCAAATAAACTCATATTTACCATTCAATATAGTTGATCACTTAGGAACATGAACATTAAAAACCATTGAATAACTGCAATAAAAAAAACCAAATTAGTAAAAAAATATTTAAATCAAACATTATATTATAATTTAAAAAATTGTCAGCTAATAAAATCAACAAAATATGTTCAGACATATGCTCGTTTTGTTCATCATTCCAAAACAATAATAAATTTTTAAATAAGATATATGAACTTACTTTGATGTTACTTGAAAATCCTGAAACCATCCAGTGATATCTCATCATTTTTGAACTGAATCTATAAAGAAAATCATAATATTAGTAGAGTATTTAAAATAAATAGAAATGAATATGAAATAGTATTTTAGAAATATTGTATCCAACGTATCTGCACGAATGAAATATATAATAACATCCGCTTCCTATTTTGGAAATTTAATCTTCCTGTTGCAAATAAAATTTGGCACTCTAAATAGAAATATAGATCCATTTGAGCGTGGCTTCCAGGAATACAAAAAATAATAATAAAATAGATAGTTACCTAAATATTCATGATATTGGATATGGATGATAATAGTGGATTGGCCTGGTTTTCATCTGAAAGAATAAGTATGAAATTATTTGTTGTCCAAATGATTATAAATCATAGTATTAGTATAGATTTTGTAATTGTATCCAAAATTTCAGCACAGAGGCATAATAAAATGTACACATCTGCTTCCTATTTGGAACATTAATCTTCCTGTACATATTTAGATTTGGCACTCTAAATAGCAATAAGTGACTATTTGAGCGTGGCTTCCAGGAATACAAAAAAAAAATATAGATAGTTACCTAAATATTCATCTTATCTGTGAATGATGGTGATAGTGGATTTGCTTGTTTTCTCATCTGAAAGAATAAGTACGAAATTATTTGATGTCCAAATGATTTAAAATCTTAGTATTAGTGAAGATTTTGTAATTGTATCCAAAATTTCAGCACAGAGGCATAATAAAATATACACATCTGCTTCCTATTTGGAATATTAATCTTCCTGTACATATTTAGATTTGGCACTCTAAATAGCAATAAATAACTATTTGAGCGTGGCTTCCAGGAATGTATATTAAAATATCAATTATATAAAGTATTCTTACCGTTAAGTCATTAGGAACAATGGATTCAATTTCAGCATTTGGTTTGGAGCAGTTTCTATAAAATAAATAAGAATGTTAATAATCTCATCTCATGTGCACACTAAATTTATATTTTATATAGAAATAAATGTATCCAACTTTTCAGCACAGATGCATCATTAAATAAAACACATCTGCTTCCTATTTGGAATATTAATCTTCCTGTACATATAGATTTGGCACTCTAAATAGCAATAAGTAACTATTTGAGCGTGGCTTCCAGGAATAATACAAAAGATTTAATAAAAATGAGAACACATACCTTGTAATAAGATCACAAGAAAAACGTTGTCTGGACCATCTTTCATTTTGGTAAAAAAATCTGAAAAAATAGTATCATATTAGAAACACATCCAATAACATAAATTTAGAGAATGGTATTATTTTTTAAGATGATTGTATCCAATTTATCAGCACAGATGCATTATAGAAACACATCTGCTTCCTATTTGGAAATTCAATCTACCCTACATATCAAAACATGTTTTGGCACTCGAAATAGAAATTAAGGGTCTATTTGAGCGTGGCGGTTAGGGTGGTTTAGAAATTAAAAATGATTAAAAAAAAATTACTTGTTCATTCAATTTGTCCAAAGCATGTTCAACCGATTTCAGGAAGTATTGGATGCGAGCAAGTCAATTTATTCGTCATGATGACTAGCATTCTCATCTGCAATGAAAATATAAACATTACTAATTGTTATATAACAAAATATTGAAAATTACGTAGTATTGTTTATTCAGTTTATTCCGAATAAGTATAATCATTAAAAATCATACGAACGAGACTAAGAACTCATCATTATAAATATCAATGTTATAAATGATAGTTACAAAAAATAATTTAATATTTAGAGAATTTAATTTTACATCTTTGAGAAATCATTTCCAAAATAAGAAAAAGAAATAAGATTGCAAAAATATTTATAGATCAAGAAACGATGCTTACCTAACGAAAGATGATCAGAAAATGAAAAGGAAGTGATCCAACAAGACGTCCAAACATTTAGCCGGATATTCTATAAAACCAGCATTGCCAATATAGTAAACTTAAAAGCATGATTTCTTTGATCATTATTTTATATATATTCATTTTAAGATTAATATTCAAGAATATTACTTAAACAAAGATTATATTAGTTCTGTCATTAATATTAAAGATATTATTATTATTAACATTCGTGAATTAAAAAATAAATTCTAAACATTACTATTTATTACCAACATAAATATGATAAATATGACTTTGTTTTGATGCATGTGCTTATATATTTTGAATATATTCGCAAATCAAAATACTTAAAGCTATTAAAAGTAAGTATTTTCATTAATTATCATAAATATAACTAAACTACTATACTATAATTCAAAGATAATCATATTATTTGTATTTCGATTGTTTTTAGGTTATAGTGCAATAAGCTTATTAGAATGGCATGTAACGAGATTATAGATGATATTGAAGATCTTATATCTGCTCAAGATATAACACCAAAGGAGAGATACAGTAACAGAAAGGCAGTAAAAGTTAAAGCAAAAAAGAGGACAGAAAATGAAGTCAATGCACCACCAATTGTTGGAGATGTACCTGGAACACAGACAGTTTATGTTAAGACTTGGGGATGCGCTCATAACAGTTCAGATTCAGAATATATGGCTGGACAATTAGCATCTTATGGTTATAAATTGACTCAGGAGAAGGATCAAGCAGATTTGTGGTTATTGAACAGTTGTACTGTTAAGAATCCAGCTGAGGATCATTTCAGGAATGAAATTGAATCTGCTAAGAAGAAAGGAAAGCATGTAGTCTTAGCTGGATGTGTACCACAAGGTGCTCCAAAATCTACATTCTTGCAGGGGTTGAGCATAATTGGTGTGCAACAAATTGACAGAGTTGTAGAAGTTGTTGAGGAAACACTTAAAGGCAATACAGTCAAGTTGATGGGGACCAAAAAAGCAAATGGTAAAAAAATTGGAGGTGCTTCTTTGTTACTACCAAAGGTCAGAAGGAATCCTCTCATTGAGATCATTGCTATAAATACTGGTTGTTTGAATCAGTGCACCTATTGTAAAACCAAACATGCTAGGGGTGATTTGGGTAGTTACCCACCTGAAGAGATTGTAGCTAGGGCTGAGCAAGCTTTTACACAAGATGGTGTTGTAGAAATTTGGTTAACTTCTGAAGATACTGGCACATATGGTAGAGATATTGGTACTAGTTTACCTGACCTACTTTGGAAACTGGTTGAAGTTATTCCAGAAGGCTGTAGATTAAGATTGGGTATGACTAATCCACCTTACATTTTGGAACATTTAGAGGAAATGGCTAAAATTTTGGCACACCCCAGGGTGTATAGCTTCTTACATGTTCCAGTACAATCAGGAAGTGATTCTGTCTTAGGAGATATGAAAAGAGAATATTGCAGAGAAGACTTTGAGCATGTAGTTAACTTCTTGCAAGATAGGTATGCTTCTTTAAGATTATTTAATATTCATAACTAAATCTAATTGGTTTTAGGATTGAAGGGATGACGATAGCAACCGATATAATTTGTGGATTCCCAACTGAAACTGACAAAGATTTTGAAGATACTATGTCCCTATGCGCAAAATACAAGTTCCCGAGTTTGTTTATAAATCAATACTTTCCAAGACCAGGTACACCAGCAGCGCTTCTGCCAAGAATCCCGGCGAATGAAGTGAAAACACGCACAAAGGCATTGACCGATTTGTTCTATACCTACGAACCATATGGACATAAAGTTGGAGAAACTCAGGAAGTCTTGGTTACCGAAATTTCTCATGATAAGAAACATTATGTTGGACATAATAAATTCTACGAGCAGGTTTTGTTACCGATGGACAAGGAATTCATGGGAAAACTGGTTACGGTGAAAATTGTAGAAGCTACGAAGTTCTCGATGCTGGGAGAACCCGTCGATGAAGTCGTGATGCCCGGTTTGGTAAAACCATTGGAGAAAGGACAAGTTTCTGGCGTGCAAAAAATTGATTCGAATAATGAAGATACTGACATGCGTATGCATTATGTCGTTATAGTAGTTTTAGTTTCTATACTAATTAGATTGATATGGTTGCTGTTATAAGACTTAAATTTATATCATATTAAAATATAAATTTACATGCTATTGTGTGTTTTACTTCTACCATAAAGAGATATCGCGTTTCCGGATTAATTTGATACTTTTGGTTAATATTTTATATAAAAGACGCACTAAGATGCTTTCAAGTTAGTTTGTAATAATGTACGCTCCGGGTTCCATCAAAAGACAAAAAACCACAAGAGAAGCTACAAGAAGTGCTGAAAGTAGCTCTGAAAATTTTCATGGTAATATCATTTTGACTAAAATTATTTAAAATAAAAATTTTAAAATTTTTAGGAATAGGTCGTGTCGAGTATAAATCAGATGCTTCTTATAACATCGAAGAAAATTTGTATTATCGTTATTATAATGCTTCTGAACGCATCCATGGGAGACCGATGGAAGAGTGGCTTAGACCCAGCGTGTTCTTGGGACAAGCTTTCACTCCAGGCTTAGTTCAACGGCCCTGGTGTGAAGATGGAACAAGCCTGGATAGCTACAAAAAGAGCATTAGAGCCATGTTTGAATTATGCATTAAATTGGGAATCAAGTATTGGTCGGGTTACGATAAGAACATTGCACCAGAGGGAGATAATTTCGATGAGAATCAGAGCAATTTCGATCAAATGGTTGACCTTATCAACGAGTATCAACAGAAAACTGGAGTCAAACCGTTATGGATTGGAGTGGATTTGAAAACGCACAGCAGGTAAAAAGATGATTATGTTAAAATTATAAAAAATATTTCACGATTTATTGAAGGTATAAAAATGGAGCTGCAACTAGCACCGATGCAAATATTGTTACTTACGCTGGTTATCAAGTAAAAAAAGCTTTGGACGTTGCGCATAAACTCAATGCGGAATGCTTTTTATTTAACGGAGAACAGGAAGGCTATGAAAGCATTATAAATACCGATTTGGCAAAGGAAATGAAACATTATTCCAGATTCCTGAAGATGATCGTCGAGCAGAGAGATAGAATCGGTTACAGGGGCCAACTTTTGATTCAAACCAATCACGAAAACTTGCAGAAGAATCGATATAATTTCGATTTGTACAGCAACTTGGCACTTCTGAAGCACTACAACTACGATCGTTATTTCAAAGTTAACGTTAAAGCAGGACATGATTTTTTCATGGCCAATGCGTAAATCTATAAAATATACAGTTCAATTAATATTGTGTACATAAACATTTATGTTCTAGTTACGGATCCGTCGGTTGTATTGATATTAAAAATAATGACCTAATGGACGTTACCAAAGCTTCATTGCTTTTAAGAACTGTCATAGAGAGCGGGGGTGTGGCTCCAGGCGGACTGACTTTTTACTTACCCAATCACAACGCGTATTTCGAAGCAAAGGACTTAGCTGTTGCTTTTGTAACTTCAATTGATTCGTTCGCTAAAGCATTACGTTTAGCCGTAAAACTTGTCAACGATGTTCAGATTAACAAAAACATTCAGGTAAATATTATTTTTTTTTGGAAATAATAAAAAATAGCAATAACCAATAAATAATTTATTTTCAGATGCGATATTTAAGTTTCGCGTCCGGTTGGGGCGCGAAGTTCACAGGATCCGACGCATCGTTTGAAGATTGCGAAGAGCTTTGCAAGAAGTTTCAGGAAACCAACACCAATTTGAACACGAACGCTTCACGATCGGAACATTGGTCTGCAGTTCTCACTCGTTACATAGAAGCGCCGTTGAAATAATATCCAGGCGTGTATAATTTTTGTTTCTCACTTATATTTCCTAACAGAATCATTTTAACATAATATAATTTGCTTCCAATATATTTAGTTAAATATGACTTTTGCGAATTAAAGAGTGGTAATACTTTGAAATGAATTGAAAAAAAGTTATATAATATTGTAGACAGGAACTTAATATTAATACTCAGTGTTCAAAATGAGTTTTGCTGAACGCTGACACAATAAACCTAAACAAATCGTAGACTAGAGGCCTAAATTATGAAATAAATTTAACAAGAATCCACGAATCGAATTATCACAAAACAAATGAAATAAAAGGTACTTAAAGTTAAGTAAATCGTATAAGTACAATAAGAGATTATTAATATTAATCAACATTCGTCGGAAGGTTCCGTGCCGAAATACCTATCCCCAAAGTTACCGATTCCCGGCAAAACGTAGAATTTATCATTGATTTCGGGATCAATAGCGGTGGTCACTATTTGCACCTCTGGGAATGCGTACGCTATCGAATGCACACCAGATTCCGCCATCAACAAAGACACTATGAGAATATTACTTTCTGCCACGTCGTGATCTAATAAAACCCTTATAGCCATCATTGCAGCAGCTCCCGTTGCAACTGTCGCATCCATCAATATCACTTTGTAATCTTTAATGTCCTTCGGCAATCTCAAATAGAACAGCTGAAAGAAACATACAAAAAATAGATCATTTAAGTTAATTGTATTCATTCATTAATAATAATACCTCTGGTTCTCCGGTATTGAAATTGGTCTGAATAAGAATCTTTCCAATACGGATATCTTTGCAAACGTCGGAGAATGCTTGTTCCATAGTTTCTCCTGCCCTCAAAATGGAAACTCCGCATATTTTATTAGTGCCCATTCTCTTGCCTGAAATAATATATACGTTAATTACACGGAATTTCTATTTGCTTTTACTACCTTTATATGAAACGCCCTGCGGTGTTTCAACGGTCCTCTCCGTGAAATTCATGAGTGATAGAGTGTATTCGATAACTAAACGAATTAATCTTTTGCTATAAAAAATGAACTCATCTCTGGGCGTGTCTTTGTTTCTGATGAAGGTGTGCAGACCTCTCACTTGTGGCGAAGTGGGCAACAGACGAACAGTATTAGGTCGTGGTTCGCCCACGTAATTCTGGGTTTGGGCTAATTCCTCCCTCAGTTTGAAACCCCTCTGAAACATTAGATCATTGAATTTATGGAATTACACCATGCGAAATAATTACTTCAAGTTCACCAGACATTTTATATAATTATACTGAACTTTTCACGCAAAGGTCGAGTATTGATTAGATTATATTCATTATATTTACCAATTGTAGTTGCCTATGCACATGTTGAACAATAAGTTGTATAGCCACTTCATTCTCTCCACCCCTCGGCACAATAATATCGGCGTGAGCCATCAACGGAGCGATGTAATGGTTAAAAGAAGGCTGCACCATGCTTGTATATTGCTTCAAGACGCCCTCCAAATCTCTACCTCTTTGGGAAATATCCCTACGGAGACGCCTAGCCAAACGCACATCGGGATCAGTGTCTACGAAGATTTTCATATCCAACAAATTAAGCACTTCCTGATTGTAAAACGTTAAAATTCCTTCGAAGATAATCACATTTGCTCCGTACATAGTTTTCTAAAAAAATCATATATGAAGCTGTGTACTCTTTCAGATTTCAAAAACTATTTACAGTTCTCGTTTCCCTGGAGTGAGTCAAAAAGTTGTAGATTGGTACTTCAACTTTTCTTCCTTCCTTTAAACGCTCCAATGTTTCCCTAAGAAGCTCAAAATCGAAAGCGTCTGGATGATCAAAGTTATACTCATTTCGAGCACTCTGCTCATGTTGTTTTTCATTCAACACCTTGTAAAACGAATCCATACTCAGTAAAGTAACCCATGGTACTCCCAAATACTCTATAATCTTGGCAGCCACCGTTGTTTTTCCGCTTGCACTCCCACCGCAAATACCTGGAAAATAATTATTCATAGTTATATTTACAATTAACGAATTATTTTTTATAAATTGCTGTATAACAATATTATTAATTTTCTGTTGCATAATTTTTGCAAAAAGAACTTAAAATAATTATACCATATAAATGCTGATATAATAGCCAATTTTTCTATCTTGTTGTTGAATTAATTACGTTTCACGTTCCAATTAAGTGTTGCTCTAGATAAAACGCATAACCATATTACAAGTTGGGGTATATTGGATCTATTTAATAAGGGAAAAAGGTATTTACCAATGACAAAAGGTTCAACTTGTTGACCAGCAGTATTATACCATGGAGGTCTTCCAGCCGTATAAATAGTACGATGAGGGGTCCTAATCATAGACTCAGCCGACGTCTTCTTCGACGATTGATTTATCGAAGTCGTGCGTTGTCGTCGAGCCCTCGGGGACTTCTGCGACCCTAAAATACAAAATAAAGTCGATTATACTCTCGCACATGCAATTGGCGATTTCCGTACTGAAAAAAACTACATGTGACATAACAATACAGATTATGGTGAATGAATTTTGATTAATATAAAATGCGTTTGACAAGTCGTTAATAAACAACAGGAAATACTTGCAAGTAAACAAACAGCCAGTGTAACTCAATTGATAAGACCTTGATATCATCTGCATCAGATATTTATTTATATTTTTTTGGTGCAAAAACAATAATATATTTACATGTTGATGAATCATTGTTGTTTCCACTGTGTATGTTGTTGGGTTAATGGTCATTAAAATTAATTTGCAATTCATAAAGGTGATTCAGTTAGGTCAAATATGCTGATATCAATTGCAGCTGTAAATGTAAATAATTATACTAACCAGTGGATGGGGGCCTTGGACAGTAGGGCACTGTGATAGGTGATGCTGGGGTGTTGTAGAAGTCACCACTCTTCTCCTCCTCACATTCTCCATCAGGGAAAACATCTGAGAGGTCCGCCTGGGTCTCGCCAACATCACTTTAAAGAACATGACAATTAGTTTACTTTGCAGATGCACCGTATTGCAGTATTGAAAATTCACGAACGTGGCAAATAAAATTTGTGCGAATGTAGGTTATGAAATGCTGAAGCATGTGGAAATCTGCGATCCACATGGTACGAAACGCCTGAAGTGGCTGAATCGGTTTAACCTTCGTGGATGAGATTAGCGTTGGAAAACAATGAAACGTCTATACAAACTGTACATATAAATAAGGAATGAAAACAAAGCCATACATGTGTAGCGGCATGCATGTTGGAGTTTTAGTGTAGAGAGAAACTGGCCGAAATGGATAGCTGTTACAGCAGTTCATGATGACTGGTTTCGGTATATTATTATTTTTTGACGATGCCTTCACTCCCGTATGATCACACTTTAAGCTTCTGTACACTTCTAATTACCTATCGGAACTAGCAGAGGACGGAGGTTCGATAATTTTTGTTGCCATTTTCCCCACTAGACCTCCGTATATATTTTTTACATTATCTTCAATTACATACTAAAATTGTCAACAGAAGAAGCGCATGTCATCTAACGTATATCTACGCTCCGGTTTCCTCGAGGTCCAGTCCACCCAGTAGTCATCAATCCTAAATTTAGCACGCAATAAAAAATACATTAACACCCTCCGAAAATCAATATTGACAGAGTTATCCATATCTTATCAGCATTTACTAATAATTTAAAATAGAATAGTTTGAAATAGATGCATTACTTACCATTTAAATATTAATGCGACACAAAAATCACATTACCCAACGCACGTACATTTTGTTATGCAACATTACCAATATTGATATTAAATATTGCATATTCTATTGCTAATTAAAGATGAAACAAGTTTTTTATGTTAAGTTGGCGAAACTGGTGCGCCAATAACTCGAGCAAATTTTCTTTTTGTTCATATTCACTTTTATATAGGCTACATCATAAAATTAACAATAACATATTTACATTCAAAATATTTTTTTATTGCAAATATTTGCTAACTTTAATTTAAGAGTCAACTACTTTAGCTTTCTCCAGATTTTTGTTCCTACAAGACAAGAATAAACATAGAAATTCTAATGTACACAAAATATTCGAAACATTTTTCTATTATTACACGAATCATGTCTCTATTTGTACCACTAGGAGTGTTTATATAAACACCTTCAATGTTTACTTCAAAGATAATAATTTATTATAAAGAATATCAAATATAGATAAGCATTCGAGAATATCCAATGTTTCAAAAAAGTCTTGTAAATGAACAAATAATCTGCTTTGATTTACATAGTCTTTATTAATAATAATAGCGATTGCTATTCAACGAAATTTGTTATTTTTAGGATAAAACATCAGCTGGTTTTACTTTATCCAGATGTGTTTATTTTACATAACGGCTAATTAAACGTGACTAGGTTCTTATTTTCTTCTGTTAAAAACAAGTGCAAATTATTGATTTATACAAAAACTGTGCAAATTTTATATTTATACAAAGCGATTTCATATCGTCGTTTTAAGCAATTAAACCTTATTTCTTAAAGGAAATGTTCCTGAATTCTTTTAAGAACGTTGTACTTCCAATGTGGGATAAAGCTGAAAGAATATTTTTATATAAAGGTTGATTTGTAACAATTTTCTTATACATTTGACTCCTAGTCAATAGTTTGACCTCTTGCAAATTGAATATAAGAAAATATAGAATTGATGTCGTTATTTTCTGAATATTGTTTGAACCAATTAAATACATTAACTTTATTTATAATGAAACTTAAATAACGGATGACGGGGAGAGGGCGTGTTCGTCGACGCTTACTTAAACTGTATATTCTTGAATTCTAATTGCAATATTTTATCTAAAATAGATTAAGTCATACAATATGTAGGTGGAACATTTTTTATTATTATTTTATAAAACAACATGTATAGACACAAGTTACATTTGAGCCAATATTTTGTTGTTAACAATTACATCAATTATACATTAGCAATATTACATAAGAAACCCAAGAAATTATGCAACCAAATGATCGAAGTCACCCGTTCGAAGCAGAAGTTTACATTAGCACAACAATAGAAAAATAAAGTCAAAACATTTTCGTAAATATATGTTACTTTTTTCACTATACAATAACCAAAGATTCTATACTCAACTCAGTTATACCAATGCAAATTGCTTGCTCTTTCTTTCTTTTTTATGTTTGTAACAACTAAATCAGTCTCAAGAATAATCAACATGCATGGTACATAAGTGTGTTTAATAAATATTTTAAACATCAAAGACAGTTTCCAACTACAATATTCGTTACTTCAAAACGTACGCACAAAATAGATTTTTTTTGTTTGTTAATATATGTGTATAAAATATTCTAAACAATTATTATCATTATATTTCAGTTAAAAGGTTTCTAACAAGTGTGAATGCAATATTTCAATAGCAATACTAGTTGTAGACGAATTCAATATATCTTTGTTAAATCTATATTCGGTATAAGGGGGAAAAATCTTTCAAATATAGGTTTTGATGCTCAATCTCGAGCAGCGCCTATAATGGTCAAGATGTACATGAAGATATTGATAATGTCCAAATACAGATTTAATGCTGCGAATACGTATTCCTCGGGGGAAATCGAATATTTATGATTGCCGCCCATCATCATTTGGGTATCGTAAATCAGATAGATGGAGAAGATGAGAGCGCCCAACGATGCGTATACCATCGAAAGTATTTTGCTCTTGACGAAAATTGCTACTATTCCAAAGATTAGCAGAATAATGACAGCGACGAAAAGAATGCCGCCCATCATTGTGAAATCCCACTTAGTTTGGAAAGCAAATAGAGTGAGCCCGAGACAAACAGCAGCAGTAATTCCAACGGCCATGACGACCTCATCGGATTTGTAGGTAGAAGAAATGACGCCTAGCATGAACGATTCCGCCAATGTGAAAAGTGTCAAGAATATATAGTTGGTGGGCGATCTGCGCCTAAGTTCTCCGCAACAGGATAGAGCAATTAGAGATACAATAAAAATAATGATTGCGACGATCATTAATTCTGGGTGACTCCTGACAAATATCCTGGTAGATTTATGGTACACCATCAACGAAATGAAAGCCAGGGTAACGCTTAGTTGGAACATCAGAATAGAGTAGACCTTCCTGATGAAACCTCGTCGAATAGTTTGATCGGAGAAATCGAACTGACCTTTTATGTCGTTGTCCTCCGTTCCATTAAAACTTGCTCCGTACATATCTGAAAATAAACGCAATTATTATATAACTGAATATAGTTTCATATTCAAAATCATCAAACATAAAACATGCTGCACACATACATTAATCAAACAAATTAAAAAAAAGTTTAGCAACAAATTAAACTACAGAATATGCCAGAATAAAACACATACAGGGTGCGGCAGAAATAACTCCCATATTCCAAAGGGGGATTAAAAAAATTGGTACGCGGCAGAAATGACTCCCACATTACGAAGCACTGTGAGCTCCACAAAGCTGGTAGAAGGAAGTTATTTCTGCTGAAAAATCATCATTTATTTATTATATTTTTTAAATAAATATAATTATTATTTTGAAACTTGAATTGTTTGTTATTTTTAAAAATAACGCTTAACTAGCGAAGTTTCGCGTAACGAGTGACAAGTAGAGAAATCCCAGATTGTGTACTTTATGTGTACTTTTGAATATTAACCATCTTCAATTTGCTTTGTCATTTTTGTTTATAGCGGACTATAATTTGTTTGCTGTATATGCAAAACACAAATATATTGTGTCCAACCATTATTTTAATATAGAAACAAACAATGTACGCCTTTTTAATATAAACATATATTGACTTGTGCTCAGACATGTTATTTACATTTTTTTTTGTGCAAAATTTAATAACACTTGCAGGTCTCCAAATAAAAAGCCAAAGAATAAAAATAACCATAGATATGAAAACCACAATCATTAAAAATCGAGACAAAGTTATACTTTTTTTTCCGGCATGGAACGCATTATCGTATTTTACATTAGTTTATATAGGGAAAACTGTTTCACTATACGAGTAAAAATCCGGAAATTTTGTAACAAATTATGCTCGTTAAGCGAGGTTCCACTGTACAAGTAATAATACATTTTCAAATTTACTATTCTTAACGCACATATAGCATTAAATTGAATATGACCCAAAAGAGATAACATAGGAGTTTCTGTTTATTATTAGACAAAACTAGATATATTTCTTATCTGGATGATAATAAACATAATTTATGTAAAGATGCATTGTATAATGAAAGATCAGTAATGAAAACGTATCAAATATTTAGTTTTAATTAGATAAGATCCTGACTAATAAATAACCCTACACATTCGTTTTTGAAGCATTCAATATAGACCATGATCACTTAAAACAAGTATAGATATAAATATATATCTTATCTAAACCATATTTTATGTAAAGAAGAATTGTATAACTTGAGAAAAAAATTATAATCAGAGCAAATATTTAAATCTTATGATAAAAAACATTTTTTTTTCCTCTTTCAATTTAGACCTTGTTTACTGGAACTTGCTATACTTATATATATTTCTATTTAATTTAAGTTCGTGAATAATATTTAATTAGATTGGGTCGATAGCCCTTTGATCTTATTGTATGACCAATAAATAAGTTAAAATAAAAAAAATATTTAATTGGAAAATTGATGACAGAAAATAAAGACTGATGATAAATTAGTATAAAAGTGGCAGGATTCAACAAGTAAAATTTCACTTACCCATGATGTACCAATAAAACTCACATGCACAGTCTTACAATGATCCTTACTGTCTGAAGGTTTTAACAAAATTGACATAACATTTGTAGTCTTTTGTAAGAAAAGGCAACTTCAGGTAAAAAAAGGTATCTTATCTGTTGCAATGGGAATACCAATAAAGTGGTACATTATCATATAGTGATACATAAATAATGAATGTTATCATATCATAGAGAGGATAGGAAACAAATCAGCCATTAATGTAGCTTCAGTAATCAACAAAGAAAAAAGCATTCAAAAAATACCCTAAGAAACAAGTGCAAACGAACCAGGTTTATAATTATTGAATGATGTGCCTTCACCTGGTTGATTGTAACCTCCTTGTGGGGGAACGTGACCAAAGGGCGGCCCTTGTGGCGGCGGAACGAAACCCGGTGCACTTGGGGCAGGATATCCTTGTTGTCCAGGGAAACCCCCCTGTTGTCCAGGAAAACCTCCTGGCGGTGGGAAACCTCCTGGTGGTGGGTACCCTGCAGCACCAGGGTATGGTTGCCCAAACCCTTGCTGACCACCATAGTATTGATTTGGATCTAAATTATAGCCTAGGTAATAACTATCTTAAAAAAAAAGACATGAGAAACATACCTGGTGGTGGATATGGACTATTATTCCAAGTTGTCATTATGAATTATTGCAATCTAATGAACAAACAGAAATGATCAATGAACAAAACAAATAACACTCATTAAATAGTCAATAAATTGCATTTACACTATATTTTTGTTTTAAATGTTATCTTATGAAAATTTGTTCTAGTACACTATTTAATATTTTCCTGATATTTTCTTATTCTTTTATTAAACCTCCACTCCCTTCTTGATATTTTAATCGGGGGAATTCCCTTACAATCTGTCACTCGAGTATTTCACAACAGCGCACAATAAGTGACTGGGGTTACTATATATCGAGTATATATACACAATGCATGACTCACTTTTTATCGATTAATAACTTTAATTACCGAATAATATACTCTATTAGTTGAACGTTATGCCTTACTTCTATACACAGCGGCTTATAAAACAAATAAATGGTGGAAACGTTTTAATCAGTTTTAATAACTGATAGGATGGTCTCAGCGCAGGCAACTTATCGCATTACTCTTTCTATACTGCTTAATCTAATACTTGCAAGGACTAAATTTACTGAAGTACATTAAATAGGGCTTACCTAGATTTGTGAGATTACTTAAGATCTTCTATAATTTATGCCTTTTTCTTAGGATACAACAAATGTCAAACTGACAGATTGTATTGGATATCCAATAGTTGCAAAAACCTCCACCTGCAGCAAATTTAGTTCCTTAAATCTCCACGGATGGCACTAACAAATATGGTGCTTATTTTTATATAAATTCAACCAAGAGATTTAATAAAAATTGTTTTAAATACGTTTAGAAAATCAATCAGAATATATAAAAATAAAGTATAAAATGTATATATATATATTGCTTCAAGTACTCTAATTATTATATATTCCTATAAACACGTTTTATTGAAAAAATTGTTCTGAACGACCTTAATATTTTTCTCCAAGAGTATTCTACGAATATTTGTACATAAAGAAATAAAATGATGAGATCAAAAAGAAGCTGACTTTTTGGGATAGTCGTGTACAATAGCAAAATAATAAATCAACATTTAAACCACAATAATAAAACAGAAATATATAAATTGTTAAAAAGGGCTTTCCACTGACACTTTCTTTATTTTATCAAAGATTAATTTCGTATCAACTAGTTTATGTTGGAGTACTTTGAAAATTATCTTAAAAATAATACAGTGGATTAATATAAAATAACTTACTGCTATTATTGAGATTCGTTAAATAATTGTATTTATTGTAAAGGTTTAAAAATATGTTATCTAAGTACACATTTTCATTAAATATTCATGTTATATTATTTTGGTTCTACGGTTTTGTTTGAATAACCTCAGTTTCGGTTGGATGATCAAAAAGGACGTTTCATTGGGTGTTTATTTATTTTATTCAGTATTTTAAACATTATATATTATGTACAATACAACAATAAAAAATAACTTTATAACTTCTTCTTCCAAAATAAATATTTATATGTTAAATATTTCACCTGATGAGATACAAAAGAACTTAATTTATCAAGATCTGGATGCTATTTATCTTTTTGTATTACAATTTCAGATCCTGAAAATTCAGGGTACTTCTTCAGCGCGGAATCTCCATTTTATTATCAGACTTAATTAGCAAGATGTTGCGCATGTAAAAGCCTTTCTTTCTTGGAAAAATGTATTCGAAAGTCATGCATGTAATTTTAACGGCCAATAGAAACACATGAGTTCATCAGAATCTATTTTGAAATGTTTGTTTTTGTAAAATAAATGCAGAGTAACGATCATAACATACACATTCCATCGATTAAAAATAGTATAATTGATTATGTTATAGAAACTCAGTCTTTATTAGAAAATTATTCAATAATGTGTATGAAATAATGCACAATAAATGAGTCAAGAGCGTCAAGAGATTAAATTGTGATAACTGTGTGCATTTGGTTGCAACGAAACAAGCGATAAATCTGTTTACTAAGTTGGTTGGACAGTCGCATCGGAATTATTGTTATTCTAGTTGTTCTTGTGGCAACACTGTTGACAGAGACGTCAAAAAAATATTAAATTAGTGATTAAGATTTTAAATAATAGCCATGGCCAAAAAGACATATGATCTATTGTTCAAATTGCTGCTGATCGGCGACTCCGGTGTCGGCAAAACCTGCATTTTATTTCGGTTCTCCGACGACGCCTTTACGACCACTTTTATTTCAACAATCGGTGAGTTAACCTTTAAACCCTGTATTTTTTTGCCCCCCATCAATTAATGGCTGCTACGGAATATTATTTAAAGAAAGGAAACAAGAAGATAAATTAATAAAAATAGAATAGAAATCGGATGATAGGAAGGTATCCGCTAGAACGGTGGAATCCCAATGATATCATCCTCATTATCAGTGCTTTCCTTTTAAAGATAACCCTGCTCAATTTCCATTTATAAATAGAGGGTGAGGTCATTAGGTGGGCGCCAAATTTGAAAGTCAAATTTTATTTGAATGATGCTTCTTTTTATATGGTTTGTGTCATTATATTAATTAATTAATTTGCAGGTATTGATTTTAAAATAAAAACTGTGGACCTGAGGGGCAAGAAAATCAAACTGCAGATATGGGACACTGCCGGTCAGGAGAGGTTCCACACAATCACCACCTCCTATTACAGGGGAGCCATGGGCATCATGTTAGTTTACGATATAGCTAATGAAAAGAGTTTTGAAAATATAGTGAAATGGTTGAGAAACATTGATGAGGTACGAAATTTCAATGGAATTTTTAAAGAGAGGATATGATAATTGTTTTTTTTAGCATGCAAACGAGGACGTAGAGAAGATGATTCTTGGTAATAAATGTGATATGGATGATAAGAGGACAGTCAGTAAAGAAAGAGGAGAGGCTGTAAGTTGTGATTAGAAATTAATATGAAGGATGATGTTATTAATGTTTTACGATTTGCAGATTGCGCGCGAGCATAGTATAAGATTCATGGAAACCTCGGCCAAGGCGAACATAAACATTGAAAAGGCGTTCAGCGAATTGGCCGAAGCCATACTAGATAAAACCGCTGGCCGAGAGCAAGGTGAACATGTTGATAGAGTAACGGTGGATAGAAGACAGCAGGCCAGTTCGTCAAAATCATGTTGCAATAATTAGGTATAAAATACACTTCATTTCACATAGAGTTTCATAGGGATTAAAAAAGTATATTTAAAAATTTTCTCATCTCAAAAAAATCGAAACACGCTTTATGTTTTTTCTAATCAAATACAAATGTGACCAATTCTCTATGGTATGGAATGGATCTATAATTGTAAATCAATGTGAAATCTGCTTAATGAAAGAAAATAATACTAAGTTCTAGCGGGCTGCCACTTGCTAAATGAAGTTATGCACAATAATAATTATTAATGTATGGCGCATACATAACGTATCTGTTATATACATATATTTATTAATATATAATTAAATTCGTTCATTGCCAGTTAATATTACCAGTTTTTTTTCATTTGGTAGCACTCATGACACAACTTGTATTTGACTTTTGCAATCATTCCGTTAGCATTTTTTTTATGTCGTAACAAAATTTTTTGATGAAATTTTGATTGTGTGTTTGTTGTGTCAGTATTACTTCATATATTGCACAGAATGTAAATAACTATAAATATTGAATGAAACGCTTCCTTTTTTTTTGTTGTTTTCATACACAAAGGTTTCTGTTTTTGACCTGAATACAAAAAAAATAAATTAAAGGAAAGATGAGCAGAGGGCGCGATAAAAGAATGGAATATTTTAAGTAACTTCTAAACGATATTATATTTTTTTAAATTGTATTCAAAATGTGTTTGGTTTTGTGCTATTAAATTTTATTGTCTGAGATATATAGATATATATTATAAATATAGGTATGTGATTGACAGGAAATAATATTGTGTCTAGCCATTGAAATGTTATTCAGAAGAAAGTTTAAATTTATAGTGTTATAAAATGTGGCTTCTTGTGTAATATTAAACACTTATTTCTTTTACTACAAATACTCCATGTTTACTTTATAATACAAATAAAACCAAGACAAGTTGAATATTAGTCATAAATACATTTTTTAATTAATATTTATATTATTGAATGTACAAACAAACAAGAAATGAAAAACATTGTAAGTTGCAAATACGCTTTTTCAAAATAAATTAAACAAAAAAAAGCACATTTAATTCAAGCGTATTCCAGTGGAGGAACATCTGGGTTGTCAACGAAATTGTTGACCTTATTGTTTTCGACAATCTTACTAAAGTCCATCTCCTCTTTGGTCCCCTCAAATTCCAAGTAGTTACTAAAAATGCATGACATTAATATTACCACACTATGATGAAAACACTGCTTACATCATTTGTATCACACTTTAGAATTCTTTAAAAACCTGTTATATCTGTAACTTACAACAGAAGTGTTAGGTCACCAAATTAATATTTTACTATAGAAAGTTAAAAAAATAAAATTTTACGAAATGTAGAATTTCACTATATTTCTTAAAAATCAACTTTATCTTAAGATTTGTTATCATCTACTACAACAATATCCCATTAGTAACGACTTAAAGAAAACAATGTTATTAAATTATACACTAAATAATTGTATAGTTCTTGCGAATATAATAATAGTCAAATATGTTACAATTATGATATAACTTTGTAATGTAATTTTGTAAAATAATGGAAATATATAATATCTATTATTCTGAAATTATCAGAAATAGAAGCAGATAGTAATTTGGACTCACCTATTTTTTTCAAGTCTAGGTTTCGGCAAAGCTTTCGATTTAATTATATTCGATTTATAATTGAGCTTAGGCATAGTTAGCAACAGATGTCCCGTAGTTTGCGACCTCTGTACCTTACTCTTATTGGTGATAATTTCTTCAGGAAAGACGTATTGAAAGATTTTACCTTTTATAGTAATTTTAACGAATATAGGCTGAAGATCAACATCAATATAACTCGTATCCAGAAATCTGCAAATTAACTATCACATATATTGCAACAAACGACGAAATATTCATACTTATAAACAGAAATATCCAAAGTGTAAGATTCGGAATCGCTATCGTCAAATTTAAATTGAACTTTAGCCTGATTCATATTCAAAGGGCGACCATCTCTATTGAAAACAGAAATTGCTTTTGTTTCGCCCACTTCCTCTTTCTTATCCTTTCCTCTAGCTAATCGAGATCTTCGAGAGATTTCCAATCGCGTTTCCGGTGCATGTTCCGACGTCGATTTCCAAAATGATTCATCATCAATAGTATCGTCGACGATGGACAATCTGGCCTTTTGCTCCTCTCGAAATTTCTCGTACTCTTTTTGCGCTCGTCTGATAGTTTTTTCTGATTCTCTTAGTTTCTGCTTCGCCTGAAATCGATACCATTAATGCATTAATAATATTACGTATTGAAACGAAGCAACCTTGATTCGTTCACTTCTAGTAATTGATACGTTGTCTAAGGTTTCGATCTGCTCCAATATCGCAATAACGTAATCCCTGTAGCCTTCGTACTCGGTGCACGGATTACCCGTTAAGTACAGTTGTCTCAGATGGATGTTTGGTATCAGATTGCGTACGCTCTCCAGTTCTCCAATAAAATTCAAAGTTAAATCCAACTTTTGCAGTGATTCGCACCTCTCCAAGTTTTCGATTTTCTCAATATTGTTTATTGCCAAATTTAGATACTCCAGTTGCTTCAATTTGTTCAAATTTTCTAAAATCAATATTCAGTGTAATTATTCATTACTGATTGATTTGTCAATAATTTAATTAACTAAACGAACATATTCACTTTTGTGCAATTAGCACAAGTTTGATTCTTAAGAAACTTTTAATGTTATTAGATTTTGAAATTTACTGGAATCAAAGCAGTTTTAATCTTCGAGAAATTTGATTTGAACTTAAAATATCAAAAGAAATCGATTCGATCGAAATCTGGGCAAACAAGGTTGAATAAAATATTGCGAGGGATTTTGCATTTTTAATGATCGAAATTATTATGGTATTGTTTGAACTACGACGCAATTTAAGGATGTTACAACATTAAACGAAATGGAAAGAAATATACATAAGCAATTTTCACAATGTAAATAGATTGAAAGCTTACCTATTTTAGAAATCAAATTTGATTGCAAATATAGAATCTGAAGACCTTTACACCAATTGTGTAGATACTCTATCTTTTCGACGTCCTCTTGATGCAACGACAGCTCTTCGAGCGTACCAATAACGCACTCATTGTGCTCAGACTTTTTTCGAACCAGTTCTTCTGTAACTGTAGTAAAAAAAACATTAATCATCGCACATATTCAAATTACGAAGCATACCCACTTTTCACCATATCTGTGACAATACTATGACATAAAGTAGTATCGATCAAACTTCCGTTTTATTCTAAATAAGATCAATAAAAAAGACGACTGAACTGTTATATTTTCTTTCTTACTTTATTAGGGATGTTAAGCTTATATCAATATACATTAACGTAATATATGTATATAGTCCAGTCATTATTGTAGGTAATTGATTGCACTATTATAGTAGTAACAATAACACATGGTAAATCGATTTATGTATTTGTGGATTCAAGAGTTTTCTGTCTGAAATAATGACAAGCCTATATCAGTTATACTTAATTGTAATTACAGGGTATCAACAATTATATATATATATAAATAAATCTATTCGCTTTCTGCATTCATTCATTATAATTAAAAGTAGTTGCATACTTTATGGGATTACAAAATATGTGTGTAATGCATATCATTTTTTCATATAATTTAAGAATAATAATTAATAGGTATATAGATATAAATCCAATGGTTGTAGAAAACAAAATTAACAATCAATAAAAAATAATTTAAACGTAATACTTTTTTCATCTCATTAAACGTGTTTTTTTTTGTATATCTCCTTCAATTAAATATGAAACAGAAGATGTCTTAAATTGGAAGCAAATTACACAGATATCTTTGGTAACTAATCAGATCAAAATAAATATGAAAAATAAAATCATTTAAAAAATATTTCTTTTTTGTTTTACGCGAGACTTTATAAAACATTCATAAAATATAATTTGAAGCTTATATACATATAAATCCATATGCCATCTTGATTTCCATTTCAGTACTTAATAAGTACATTCATATTGGATAAATCACATTTTTTTCACAATATTTCTATATAGACATCATTCCTTGAAACTGTTACAATTCTATTATATACTTTAATACAATCGAGACTTATTGTTTAATTACTGTAATTAGACTAGCACTTGCAAATTAATTAGTGAGATTAGTTACAATAATTTCTAAACATTCATATTATTTTCAAGTTACATATAATATACGAGAAAGGAGACTCGTTATGAAATGAATAAGTCTAGAATGTTATGATTTTTTTTATGTGTGTATACTTTTTTCAAGATTGCATCAATTCATAGTGTCAAGAGACTTTCCTTGTCATCTTCTTTCTTAGCTGCTTTGGTAGCAGCGGCGCCTGTTGGTGTAGGAGTAGTGGTTGAAGGAAGAGCCTCTGCAGCAGCAGCTCGTTCCGCTAGAAACCTCTCAAATTCGCTGCTTGTTACAGATTCCTCTGTAGTTGTCTGTATACAGAAACATAGTTATAACAACAACAAAAAACAATTCCTATTGTTAAAACAAAGATTTTCTAATAGTTAACATTGAAAAGAGTGCCAACAGATAGATAAGAAAATAATAAAATAAAAAAAAAAGGAAGAAAGAACTTACATCCCCCAGCCAAGCTGCCATTTCATCAAATTCCAAATCAGCCGGATTCTGTATAAAATTAAAATAAAAATGGTTTCTTTTCTTTTCTAAATACTACTAAAACTAACTACTAAAAAACTAAAGTATATACAGAAGCAGAAGCGATACAACTTGGCATGCGATATAATTTTAAGAATTGAATTGTTCATTTAATATTACTAAATTAAAATGCGAAGAAAACTTACATTCGGTTTATTTTGTGTCAATTTACTTAAACCATCAACTTGATGCTCGGAATCTATGTTATCCTTATATGTGCTTCCTCTGCAATAAAATTATATTTAGTGAATCTTATTAATTGGGCGGAAAGACCTTTGCAGCGTTTTTTTTTATAGAAACTTATTTATTTTTGTTTACTTTTTGTGACTGTTGCAACATTGTTATTCTTATTAATATTCTCTTATATAAAAGAAATTTCCGTTTTGATGACCGATTTATTTGAAAATCTGTGCATTAGGACGACTAAAGAGATATTGACTGTGGTCTTTCTGCCTAATGTCTAGTTATTTATTCACTTTGTCCTAATATTAGATGTATGTCTGTTGGACAACAAAAAGATTATCAGCATTTATTAAAAAATATTTTGGTGACTTAGTGAAAAATAATTAATCGTAATAAATGAATATTTCATAATAGTCTTACGTAGTTTTTGATGTTTCGTATGTAGCTTTTCTTGATTGGGCGAACATATCAAAATCTTCATCGCCGACCGGTCTATTGGTAGCAGTCACGCTACCAATATTGGCCAATTGGGAAGCAGCATTTGCGCTGGCCACTCCCATTTCACTAAATTTTTCGACCAAATCATCGGGTGGGCCTAAATCGATTAAACTGTCATTGGACTCCAAGGGCGGCTTCCTGGTGGCATTAGTCAAAACGGCGGAAGCCGATTGCCCCCCGGCTTCCCTATTCTTTTCCCATCTTCCGTATCTCAAGATTAGATTATTCATGTCGTCGTTAATTCTGAGAAGCTCTGCTGTTAGTTCGTCGTTCGCTAATTTACTGATTAGTTCCACTAATCTTCCTTGCATTTCCTTACAAGTAGTATATAACATCTAAAACGTAAACAAAACATTAGTAGACGAAAAATGTAAACAATTGTATAGAATGTTGTGTATGCCATACATCAACGTATTTAATTACTTTAGAGATAAGAAAACGTAAATGCTTATAGATAAGTGAATAGGTTAAAACATATTAAAGACATTTTCAGAAATAATGATAACAAAGGTGTGTCAAGAACGTTTATATAATGTACAGCGTGATATATCCTTAAATGAACTCACTTGTAACAGTTCCAGTTCTTCAGGTTGCTCATGCCCTGGTTTCACTTCACCTAACATCTCACCAAGAACATTCATATTTGATTGTACAACATCCAATTCTGATTCTAATTTAGTTCTCTGTTCATGTGATAGAATTGGAGGTGAAATCTTTGATAGCTGATATGTAGGCATATTGGGTTCCACTACAGTTGGAAGCTCTGCAATTGCATCAGAAGTCTAAAAACAAAAAATTAGCAATTTCATAACATTTCATAAAATAATATTAATATGTACTTTTTGTGGAGTGAAAATTGGAGCCATAGAATCAAAATCTGTTGCAGGAAATTCAATGCCTTTGGCTTTTAAATCATGATAAACATTCACAACTCCATTCATTTCTGGCTGACTATTAAATGCATCAGCCCAGCACTGTATCAGACTGAGAACCTTTTCCTGGACTGCAGTAGGAGGATCATTTTTGGGACCAATCAATTTTACCTATATGAAACAGAAAAAAAAATGATAAATCAATATTAAGTATATAATAAGTTCTGATAAGATAACATACCAATTCATTAATAAAATCTTTATTGCAAACCAAGGTATGAAATTTCTTGCCACAGTTCTTAACACATGTCTCAAGAACAGTCAGAGTGTACATCACAACTGTGTAGTTCTTGCCAGCATTATTGGTCAACCTCTTGCGGATGGCCTTGACAGCATCCCTGGGTCCATCTTCAGTTTCATTGATCATATCACAAATTTCCATATTGAGAGCCCAGTTCTCAGATGCTAAGCTGCTCTCAGTTGCACTTTCTAATTAAATTTAAGTGGGTTATAATTTGTTCTAGCTCAGAGGATTTCTGGGATATAAGGTTTTGTTTACTTTGGTTTTAACAAGTACGAGATGAATTAATTAGCACGATAGATATTTATATTTTTTTTTTGCACAACATTACGTATGTTGTTGAAACTCACAATCGATTGCGGAAATTTTCGTTAAAGGGATGATTTAGTGAAATTATGCAAGTGTTGTACTTACCGACTCTCCCGCCGACCGGGGTCGAAAAAGGATTCCCTCCTAAAGCTCCTTGGAAGAACGACGTCATCGTAAATAAAAAAAATACCGGAAATTTACTTTTGCACTTAAAATGCTTAAAAGTCAGTCACTGTTTTGCCTGACTTACAGCTGTCACTTCAATAATAATAATACGAATAAAACTGCGCCTTCAGTTGTCATTGAATGACAGTAGTGATACCAACTTTAAATAGGATTTTAATTTTTTTTTAATTAAATTTTATTTCCATACTTTATGCGTATAGAATAAATTGAAGATTCTTAAAAATGTTAATAAATAAAACATAATATATAACTTTATTATTACCTTGTATATATTTAATTAGGTCATAAATTTTAATTATCTTAATTGTATTTGCATATTTAATTAACCTTTCCTTCTTCATTACTAATTTTGTGTATTTGCATATATGTAATAAACTGTAATATACTTGAAATTTATTTTAGTTATCATATTCTACCTGTATATGTATATTACGAACTAGTTCCGTTCCAAAGGATTGTTCGTAAGTCGAATTTGTTCGTAAGTCGGGGGAATTAAAAAAAATCAAAATATACTTATGGTTTTTACTTTTATATATGTTAAATTTTGTATTACTGACTGCATAAATTTGAAAAAAATAGATTAAAATAAACAAAATACTTACTTAAAAATACATACAAAAGAAACAAATGCAACAAAACAGATAGTAAATCTTCTAAAAATATTATATTTTATTAAAGAAATTATCAATTTTTGTTTGGATAGTTAATTTTTTATCACTATATATCTCCTTGTAACAAGTTAGAATTTTGTTCGTAAGTCCGGGAGTTCGTAAGTCGGGGAATACCTGTACATATTTTCTTATAGGAGATTATATAAAACAATAAAACTTTTAATTAATCTAAAACTATCTAATTCATGAAATTTATTATCTATTATGGACAAAAAGACCAAGAGGGATAGATTTGTTATTTCTTATATGTATTAATAATATTTCTAGTATTCACATATAAATAAAAAAACATATTTATATAAACATATTAAGGAAAAAAACTAGATTAGGTAAAGTGACCATTCTTTTTACAATGAAAGTACAACGTAAATAAATGAATCATTTTATTAATTCAAACAAAAATACACTAATTATGCTTACATTCCTTTTAATTATTTAATTAAACGAGTATTTTTTCATTGAATGAATATTTTTTGTCAATATATCATTTTATAACAATATATTGGAAATTTTAGAGCAAGAAATATCCTTCATATTGAATTTTACGGTAAGTGCTGCAGATTTTAATATCATCAATAAAATATCCAAAAGGAGGACACTTTTCGAGGAAGGACAGAACATACAAAAGAAGGACTGTCCTACTCAATGGACCTTATTACTGTTCTGCCTTCTATTATTTTTTACTATCTTAAACAAATATCTATATTTATGTGTATCATCGGTGGCAATTGCAAGCCTGACAACCGAAAGACCGTCTATTGAAATCCCGACTGTATCGAAATCCCGACGTTCGAAATCCCGACTATATCAAAATCCCGACTTTTAAATTGTTATCAATAATATAACAATTAATTATCTAATTGTATTTGAGATTATTTCATAATGTTAAGGTGTATTATGAATAATTCAACAAAATCAAATAAATTAATAATAATGTTTTGTTATTAATAATAAAAGTGTAGCAAAAGGTGACTACGCTCCGAAATAATTTTAAAATGTTATTGTAAAATTTTTCGATATAGGATTTTGATATAATCGGGATTATGGTTGTCGAGATTTTGATATAGTCGGGATTTCCATATACGGTCTTTCGGTTCTCGGGCTTACGATATAGACCCGTGACTAGAAACTATAAAAATGATTTCAACAAATAGATTCTAGTTATGTAAATTACACATTAAGTCTTGTTGTGAATTGTTTAGCTGACTCATATACCCAATTAAGAAATGCGTTTATATAAAGATGATCTCAATCATGATGTTTTCATATTCTTAACACTTATCAGCCAATATGTTATACTATTTTATATACTTTATCATTGAAGTTGTAATTAATTGCGGAAAATCAAAGCTCTTATTTTATGTTTTTATTATACTACATACATTATCCGCTCTCATTTGGACCTTTTAATATGAGTTAATAAGCGCCCAAAAGGGTAGCAGACTTAAGGCCTTAAATATTTTAAAAAAAATATGTTTTCATAAACCTAAATTATTGTTAGATTTTAATGAATATTTGCTATGGAAACAAAGTTATTGATCAAACATTGACCATTTTATATTTTACTTGAAACGAATTTTATTAGTTTCAAGCCATGGACGATCCGTGTAAAGAGCACGAACCTCAAGTGATAGATCATTTTATGATAAAACGTTGTTTGGACGAGCAAGGATTGAAAGGTGAATTGGGAAGATTGGCCCGTGAAGAAGGAATACCGTGGGGTGAAGTACTTCAAATTCGTTTGGAATTCATGCGTACTATTAACATTTTTGATTTTGATATCTTAATTTAAAGTTGAACAATTTTAGATATATTAAGAATAGATCATTTGTGGCTGCTGCCAGGTCTAACTATGTTGAGCCTGAACAATAATTTGATCGAAAATATAGAAAATTTAGAGACTTTAATTCATTTGACAGAACTCGATTTGTCCTTCAATAAAATCAAGAAAATTGAGAATTTGAATGATTTGGTTAAATTGGAGGTTCTTAATTTGTTTAATAATTCTATAGAAACGATAGAGAATATGGAAACGCTTACAAACCTGGAAATCTTCAGCATTGGCAATAATCATATAACAGATCGTGATAATGTAATACTCAAATAATTAAGATTAATGAGTTTTTTAACAGTTTTATTTTAGGTTTTATATTTGAGACGTTTCACTAAAATGCAATCTGTAAACATGGCTGGTAATCCGTGCGCACTGGAAGACAATTTTAGAACTTTCGTCGCAATCTTTTTACCAAACATAGTTTATTACGAATACAAACTAGTGGAGCCAAACGAAAGAGAAGAAGGAAAAAAATTATACGCGTAATACAAATGCACATGCTTTCTTGTAACTCTTTATAACGATAATAATTTTAGTCAGAAGATTATTGATCTTGAAGAAATTGAAATCGTTACTAGAGAGGAGCGGAGGAAAGTGCAGGAGGAATTGTCAGAAGCGGAATTGCACTCTGAAAGTTTTGTGGAGTTCCTAGGAAGCAGTCATCTGTTTGATCAAATGTTTGAAAAGGATTACGACGGTCAAACGTTGCTGAAAGTCGATGAAGAAGCAAAGCAATTCTACACCGAATACGAAACGCAGTTTTTAGAATTGACCAAACAGATTTTCGAGAATGGACAGACCCAGTTCAAGATACGCAAGGAAGAAGTGGCGCAATTCTTTAAAATTACAGAAGGCGCTAAATTGAATAACCAAACCGAAAGCATCGTTGGTGACTATTATAAATTATAGTTCAGTGATTTTTATTTCTTATTTTTAGGAACATATGGAGGCTTTTATGCAGATTAAGGATGATATGTTCAAGACTATAAGGAGTCACAAGGTGGCATTCTTGGAAGGGAAATTATCTATGCAAGATTATAATACGATGATCGAAGAATACAAGAAAACTTATTACGAAGCTATTCATACTACGTGGACAACGTTGATGGGATTAGAGGTAACGATGTTCGAGCAACTGGAGGAGACGAATCAAGTCTTTGAGCAGTCATTGACTGAAATGATAAATAATTTTATTGAAATGGCTCAAGGGTATTTCGCTCAAATGCGTAGCTTGCAACAAACCTATACTGAATTGATCTCTGAAATGGCAACGAGATATCTAACAACAACCACCCTTTCGTCGCGCATGATAATCCCATTGGATATCGCGCCTGTAAGTAATTAAGCTATATGTAGATATATTGATTATTCGTTATGTAATGCGCGGTTTTCAGTTATTCATGGATAGAGACACACTTATGAATGCCATTGCTGCTTCACACGATTTACATTTATTGGCAATTGATAACAGAGAAGATATGCTTGTTCGTCGAGCCAAGACTTGGTTAAGTAACCTCGTCAATGATTTACAGAAGTAAGTCTTTAATAATTTGTAAGATTGATTCTACAAACGTAAACTTTCTCAAATACTTTAGAGACGAAATTACTAGAAATCGTGCCAAAATATTGGAAATCAATCATTACTTGGATATACAAAAAGACGAGTTCAACGAAATCATTGTACTTCAAGAAACTTCACCAGAATTATAAACAATAGCAATATTTATTTATCATATACATTGTATCCTTTTAAATGCAAAAGAAATAACACAAAATGATATCAAACTATTTGCCGCTTTTCTTCTTAAGAGCCTCAATGTATTTATCTAAAGATTTTTGTACCATTGGCTGACTAACAGAAAACCAGAATAAATCCACGTCTGTCTCTTTGTTATCTAACAAGTCCTGAAATAATAAGCAAAAACAATTAGTTATTTTCGCAACGTTTCTTTTAAATTGCCTTATATTACTTGTAAATCTTCTCCCCTTAACGATGCCTTAGTTAACTGTCTAGCAAGTGGATTGACTTTAGCAAATCGGGCGAAGAATTTTTCAGCTTTCGCTAAAGCATCTTCCTTATCGCTGGCAATTTCATCGACTAAACCAACTTTCAAAGCTTCTTCAGTGGTAAACAAACGGCCGGAAGTTAACGCAATTTCAGCATCCCTTTTGCTCATTGTGTTTTGCATGGAAGCTATGAACCATTTTGGGGCAACTATTCCCAATTGTGTTTCATTTAAACCAATTGTGAAATTGTTGACCATAACGCGATATTCGCAGCACATTGATAGAAGACATCCTCCTGCAGGGGAGTGACCATTAATGGCAGCAGCAGTTGGAAATGATGAACCATACAATTTTAACCAAGTATCTTGCAAAGTAGTCCAGAATTTCTTACATTTCTCTTCCTGTGGTTTGTACATTTCCATTATGTCCAAACCAGCAGAAAACACAGTATTTGAAGCCTGAAAACATATATGTTTATGTACTTGAATAAGTAAATTATGTTTGTTACTTACTGAAGTCAATATCATGCCTCGGGTCTTGTTATTTTCTAGATCATCAATTGCATCAACCAGTTGACTTAAAAGGTCATAGTTCAAACTGTTCACAGGCATTCTTTGCATTGTTACTGTTGCAACACCATTTTGATCATTTACCTTCACATCAACTAATTTGGCCCCCGCACTGTAGCATCTTGCTAAATTGTGTATTGGTTTAGCACTTTTTAGGAGATTTCTTAGCGCCATCATGCTTATAAACTTCTTTGCTACTATTGAGGAAATAGATTTAGCTTCAATATATGTACTTTAGCTGCAAGTACAAAGTTCACTTAACCTAGTAAATATTTACGTTTACTCAAGTAAAATTATCTGTATATCTGGTTGACTGCTATAATATATTAATTTAAAAAAGTTTAATAACATGGACTACCAAAGATAAATTCTATTTTTATAATTATTGTAAGTAAAAAAGAATCATTGAAATAAAGCTTCAAATTAAGAGTGTAACTGAAAAATTTATTATAAATCATTAACGAACTTATTAAAAATGGAATTAATATTAATTCCAACACAAATAGACATTTAAGAATAAACATTTCAATTTCATTCATTGTTATATATATTTTTTTGGAAGATGACAAAAATATTTCTTAAATATTTAAGACAAAAGCACACAAGACATCCAATTTTATAATTATACTGCCAAATAGGACCTTTTATAGAGTAACAACATTTGAGAAATGATCAATAAAAAAAATATAAATATTTTTGCACATATTCATCTCGTATAATATTTCAGAGTCCAATCTTTTTAGAGACAAATAAATAAATTCAGATTAGACTCTAAAATAGGAATGTCTTAAAATAAAAATAATTGGTGTTTGCTTCAAGTATGGCAGATAATCAAAATAAACACGAAACAGTCTCATATGTTTTCCCCATTAAGAAGGTTGGGAAGTTCTAAATACATCTTTAAAACATCTGGATTTCTTACACGTTGGGATCTGTTTAGGAGTGGGCAAGTTCTTAATTGTTTTTTTTTGTTTGTTTTCATATAAACATTTAAAAAATAGTGTTTCTATTAACAAAATGTGAAAATTAAAATTAAATTGGAAGTTAAGCTAAGTACCTATTGATAACTTTTTACAACTCGTCTTTCCTTGGGGCTTCATCGTCCTCAGTCTCTTCTTCTACTTCTTCACCAGCAGCATCCTTGCCGCCAGATTCCAAGAATTTGGTCAAACCTTCGAAGGTCCTTGGGCCGTTGAACTCGATGACTTTGTTGTCTTCCTTGGAGTACAACTTGAGGGTGGGGAAACTGTTGATCTTGGTGTGTTCCAATTCGTTGGCGGTGGAGTCAATTTTGGCGACAACGATTTCTTCGTTATCCTTGAAGTGTTCAGCGACCTTCTCGTAGATTGGAGCGAGTTGCTTGCAGTGTCCGCACCATGGAGCGTAAAATTCAACGAGAACATACTTAGTCCTGTCCATAGCTACAGCATCGAAGTTGGAAGCGACCAAGGTCTTGACTCCTTCCTTATCCCAATCTTCTGGCAATTCTTGGCTCAACAAGTGTTGCTTCAATTTTCCGTCCAAGAAGTCCTGAACGAATTGTTTGAGGGTATCGGCGGTCAAGTCGCTGCTGGTTGGCTTGTATTTGGCCATATCATCCTCAAGCTTGATCAAACGCGCGGCTGGTACTTCTTCCTTCTTCATTCCGAAGAATTCCATGATTCTTTGGTGATCCTCTTCGTTGGCATCAATGGTAACAAACAAGACGTGCTCTTTGAATGGCTTGGCGACGCTGCGGGCAGCTTCGGCGATTTGCTCGAAGTGGTCTTCACCTTTGTTCAAGAACAACAAAAGATGGCTCTTGATTTCTCCACCGAAGATCTTTTGGGCGGTTTCGTGGTTGAATTCAACAATCAAAGGAAGGGCGTTGGCGGCGACGAATTTCTTGATGTCCTTTTCTTTGTATTCTCCATCGTAGAGTACTTTGCCTTCATCGAACTAAGATAATTGGATTGTTAATGTTTGAATTTATTTAATGAAAATATTATAGTAATTACCTTCTTGAACAAGATGATAGATCCGCATTTGGCTTCGTATTCTGTGAAGAGAGCTTCTTCGGAGGTGATGGCGAATGGATGATCATCGGTGCTGGAGGCGGCATCTAAGAAAGCTTTAGCCTCGTCCGAGGACTGGTCTTTGAAGAAACCGATGACAGCAACATTGTTGGCCTCAATGAATTCCTTAGCTTCTTCAACGGTCTTGATGTCCTTCGCTGGTGGTCCAGTCTTCTTCAAGAGCCACGAAACAATATCATCAGCTTGGCGTCCACCTAAATTACATAATACATTCATATATATTAATTTGTTCAAGTACAATATATTCCAACTTTGATTAGCTAAGTTTTCTTTAAAATACTTGAATTATAATATTCAATTCTATTTTAGAAAACACATTTTGATTATTATTAAATATACAACACAAGCCTATGTAAATAAATATAGTTTCTAAAGTGACAAATAAATATTCTTTGAATAACCAAGTATAAATTATTTCTTTATATTTAACTTGTGATGCAATAATAAAAATTACCATAATATAGTATTAAAGTGTTGTTTGTCAAAAAATATTGATTATATGGACTTAGTATTAATTAATAGTAAATGTATAATTATGTTAAATTTAAAGATATTTTTGCAAAATGTACATGCGGCACTTATGTATGACGTAAAATAGCATGTAAATAAAAGTGAATGGACAGTGGGGGAGCCTTAATTGGTACATGAAAAAACACTCACCATTGTACTCAGAGGGGTTTCCTTTCTTGAAGAATTTGAGTGTTGGGTATCCACGCACAGCATATTCCTCAGCCAATTCACCTTGTTCAGTGGCATCAACTTTACCTAACTTGATGTTGGAATCCTTGGCAGCCTTAGCGTATTCAGGGGCCAAAGCTTTGCAGTGTCCACACCATGGAGCATCTAATACAAAAAATAAAAATAATTATTATCCCTTTTAATTTAAAACGTCATCATGGTAGGTATTATATGTAATTATTAATTAATGAAGTGGATAAGATAAGTCACATCCAAGATGATTCCATATGGGGGGATGCCACGTATTTTTTCCGTCAACGTCAACAAGAAAAGTTCACGGCGAAGGACGTCAAGAACCGTTAGAAGATTTGCATAAGTTGTTTTTCATCTCTTTTCGTTATTGATCAAATTGTCAATGGGCTTTTTTGCCGGTTTAACGGTTAATAGTAACGGAGGTAGTTTATTCGGAACGTTGTTGTTATCATTTGCTCACGCGGCATAAAACGAGAAGGTTATTGACCTTTTTTAGTTTCAACAATTTCTTATCCAGAAAAACGAATTCTAAGATTGCAGCAACAGGTAATGAAAAAAAGAAATGAGCTGCATTTAGTTATAATCTAGTGACACGTAAATAGGAGATTCGAAAACGTCAAATCGCAATAAACATGTTTTTGTTGAGTGAAAAGTATGAATGCTCTTGAAGTAAGTTAATCATCTTGTGATGCGTAGGCTGTTACTTTTTTTTGTCTTGCTCTAATGGTAATGATGTTAAGATGGACAATTAAATCGATACTTACAGAATTCGACGAGGATGTAGTCGTTATCGGTGATTGCGCCTTGGAAGTTGTCTTTGGTGAGGACCAAGACTCCTTCGTCGAGCTCGATTTCTGCGTAGGCAGAGACGGCGAAGAGTGCCGCTACAAATACGAAAAGGTTCCTCATCTTGTGCGGAATTTTGAAGCCACTTCTAATAAGACTGGCGGTGACTCTCAAACTGACACTTGAAGTTGCATGAAGTCAGGATCGGAGCCGGCGACACAACGTGGCAAAATTCGTGGGGCCTTCTCATTGGTCGTTGCCGTGGCCCGGTTGCCGGTGCGGATAACAATTTATGCCCACTCACCGAACTCGCAAATCGCGAATCATTTACGGATTGAAGGGTCTCGTTCATTGGTTCTTGGATTCTTCGCGAGCCGATCACAATATTTCACGTATTGAGTTCGGACTCCACGGAGGAAAAGTGACGCCATCCACGACCAATAAGGCCCTTCGGCAACGCCGCCAACAAATTCAAAAATAAATCTTTCTTTCAGATTCAACCTTGCCGTATTCCCATAAACAGTTTTATGTAATTCTACTGCATTATTTATTGCTTAATCTTATTCAACTAACATTCAATTAAAACAAAGCTCTGTGATCTTTTCATTTACTTACTTTTTATAACACGCTTCCATACTTTTCTACTGTGTATTCATTTAATCGGTTTCATATTTACACAAAATCATATTAATATAATTTTCTTTAGTTTTTTATTGCTTTCATTGAATTAAACACACTACTAATGATTTACAACTACTCTTTATTATATATTTTGCTCTTACATATCAATAATTTATAAAAATTTCAAAGCATATATTAATGTTCATACTAAATATCATCATATAACACAACATTCCCTGTAGTTTATACCAACACTTAAAATAACACATTTTACTACTGTATTAAATGTATTTGTGTACATATATCTACATTATTTCATATTGTATTTATAGATATTTGGATCAAGCATGTTTTAGGATTAACACGTTTCCTAAAAGCACGTTTCCTTGATTATATTTAGCTAAGTCGATACAAATTATCTTAAATATATAATTATTAATCAAAATACGTAGTATTCTAATGTTTTCATATTTTTTAATCCACAAATTTGTTAATTATTGGATTGTTAAATAATTAATTTTAAAAAATTGTTTTAAAATTATAATGTTTATTTCCATGTTGATTAATTCAATGAAAACAACTTGTTTTTCTCCATAACAAATATTAATATCATTAATATCGATTTGTCTTCTTTTTGTTTACAAATAATAATACTGGAATAAGTTTACGTTTTATACATACATAACTTTACATATATATTCTTTAAATAGTGCAGTTTTAATACATATTTTTTTATTTCTAGAAAATACAGATTGAGAAATTTCTAATCAGCTTTATGTTTATTCGTTGATAAATATAAACGCAGCAGTGATAAAGCCTAAAGAGAATGATTAAAGCGTTGATGGTCTCCGCTTCTTGCTACGATGATTCCGTTATTCATGAATCCATGAATTAATTTGTAAGCAAGGAAGCAAAGCGGGGAAAATCCTTACCCAACGTCGACATTGCTGTATTCCATTGATTATCTGTAATAATAGAAATAAGAGAAAAAAGAAAGAGATATTTGCAATTACTTCTTGTTTATTGGGTAATGCACGATGCGGCGGCAACTGCGAATGAAATGTAAAACGGATGTTTCTCTGCAAATTTCTAGTGGAAGAGAAACGAAAAATTTACATGTTTTATC
This sequence comes from Nicrophorus vespilloides, assembly GCF_001412225.1. Lineage (NCBI taxonomy): Eukaryota > Metazoa > Arthropoda > Insecta > Coleoptera > Silphidae > Nicrophorus > Nicrophorus vespilloides. The sequence goes on from NW_017099730.1 coordinate 118,172, forward strand.
ATATTAAGTTTTAATCGATCATGAATTGAATTTGCAGGATGGACGGCCAGGACTACGAGGTCTCATCTGAACTGTACGCTGAATTCGATTACGGAACGGACATCAAGCCGACAAATCCGAACAGTAAGTTCAGCTTGTGTATCTGAGGTCGTGTTTATTGAGTGCTTTAACATGCATCCCGAAATACCTACAACTGCTGCTCGATTTCCCTTACAAGAGTTACTTACATCACGCAATGTTTGCTTTCAATTTACATTTTATATTTTTGGAACCATTAAATTCTAAATAATCATAAAATATTACAATTATATCATTTACTATTACATTTCATAGAAAACTTTCATGAATAACTTTTGAGTATAATATTATATAATTGTGTCATGCATGTACACAAATATATCAGTTGCATTCGAAATATTATATCAATGTGTTATCTATCAACTAAAAAACGTTGATAGTTCAGATCCTGTAATACGGATAATTAAATTAGCTTGTTTAAATATGAAATATCATTAAATAACAATATCTTCTACCCAATTGATAAAGTTTTTTTTATAGCAAGCAAGTGAAGATTATGTTTGTATTAATCGAAACAGGAACATGCTAAATCGGTTGTAATTGCGCTATACCTAAAACTATTATTAAACTACAAAACTGAGTGTAATTGAATAAAATTAAAGATTTATTAAATATTATATTAAGATAAAATGACGTTAAATAACAAAATATTCAAAGAATGTTAAATTGTATGATCCAAGAGCTAAGTTTAACTTAAACAACGGCAGTTAATATATTAAGTACCTTAACATACATACGAAAATACGTACACGCTCGTTGTATATTCCAAATGTCTATTTCATGCTGATGTATTTTACCATAACAAAATTGCTTTCTTGATATTGTTTTTTATTGGTTCAGAAAAATTGTAACAATTTTAAATAACTTATTGCATTTCTTTAAAAAAAAATGTGCTTTAATAAATTATAAAATAAATACGCTTTATTTATTTACAAAAAAGATAATAACCGATCGTATACAATAAATATGTTATTTTGAGTAAAAAAACATTGAAATTTTCCCATGGAAAACAATATTTTCTAAATACTGTATGTAATATTTCTAATAGTCAAGATAAAGAAAAAGCTGCCGGAACTTATAACAAACAGCACGCATGACACGATTACTAACGTTCTAATGACCGCACGAACTTATATTTTTTTGCTGAATGTTGATTCCATGATGAATTCATCTAATTTGCATAAAAAGTTTTGTACATGATTAGCATATATTCTTCAAGATCGCGGTTATTGTAAGAACCGTTAGTTAAGAACCAACTGCTATAGTATCTTAGTATTCATTCAATTATTCTTGATCCAAGGTTGTTGCAATGCCGTTGCAGAAACAATAGAGTTGCTTCGAATAAATAACTTTATTTGGTTTCAGATTAATATACAATAAAATTTACGGCTGCAATCGCAAGTTAGATATTGAAGATAAGACGGATATAAATAACGCGCTGTTACCTTAGCAACGCTGAATTATTTTTAAGAAAATTTGATTTTAATTAATACAATGTTAAATGATGTAATATTGTAATATGCATTTTTGTGCAAGAAACTAGTAGAATGTAAATTGAGGATAGGATCTTCCTACTTTCACTTTAGTAATATCGCACCGTATTAAACGCATGTCCAGGCTGTACGAATCGATATGTTCATTAAAATGCAATTTATGTTATATTAGATATTTTCTACTTTTAGATGTTGTCTCGCTGTTCGCGTTCAAAGACCTTCCGATTTCTCCGAAGGCGGATTGCGACGGGGATTTGGATTTGGTACGGCGGAAGGCGGATGAGTATCCCAATAACATTGAAATTGGTAATGAACTAGATTCGGTTTGGAACGTTCTTTGAGCGATACTTGTTTTGGTTTTAGAGCACAGCAAGAGTACGTTGTTGGGACTAGTCGGCCTACAAATTTGGAGAGGAGCTCTGCTTTTAGCGGATTGGTTAATTTATAATGGTAAAAGTATACCAGATGGGTACGTCTTAGAGCTAGGATCAGGAGTCGGGCTTACAAGCATTGTAGCAGGAATATACAAACCAGTTATTTGCACAGGTAAACTACAAAGCGAAATTTCGGTTTTATGATTCCAGTAATAAAACTTGAAGATTGACAATAAAATTATTATTATGAAGAATGTAAAGATTACAGGATTACTACAATTTATATTAATTATTGATAAAATTTCTAAAATTGTTAATAATACACATCATAGTTATCATATTATTAATTTATTACATACATGAAAACACTTATATTATGGCCTACCGACCGCAGTCAAATTATTATTTAAGTTATATATTTATATAATGTATATATAGTTAATGAATGAATATAATGAATATGTCTTTTTGGCTGTTTCCACTAGAATAAAAAAAAGCTTTGAAGTAGTATAATTATTTAGAATATCGAAGTAAATAGCTCAGAAGATGTGAATATATTTGATGTGTCATGCTGATATATTAATAATTATATGATATTGCTTTTATCCACATAACAGTTAATATGTTATTATTGGGATATAGATACATATTGACAAATTCCAAGGACATGCAGGTACTAATTGAGGATACATTTACAGTAGATATATATGGTATTGCTAATTAACTACTATATTCTAATATATAGAAAAATAACATTAATTAAAGGCACAAGATTACCAGTCTGAACATGTTTTCACATAAAAAATAAGATTGTCATATGTATTTCTATTTAGAATATTCAATATTTGCTTTGAAAAATTATATCTAGATGGGTTTAACATCATAGACTAAGATTATATATTTAACTAAGTTTTAATTGATTTCTTGAAAACATAACAATAGTTTGTTCTTTTATTATTTATTGATAATCTTTTCGTTTTACAGATATTAATATCGGAGGATTATTAAAATTGATTGAAGGCAATGTGGCGAGAAACAACTCAATGTTAAATCACCCGGTGAAAGTTGCTGAACTAGATTTCACCAAAGATCTTTCAGATGAGATAGTTGAGGTATTACCTAAAGTAAAACTAATAATAGCGGCTGATGGTAAGTACTCGTATGTTTATTGGATAAACTTGTTTTAAAAGTATTTGGCTTGTTTTAGTTGTGTACGATGACAGATTGACAGACGCTTTTGTCCAAACTGTGGAAAAGTTACTTTCCAAAGTAACTGATAAAAATCTGTGCGTTCTTGTGGCATTAGAAAAACGATTCGTGTTCACTATGGCCGATTGCGAGACTTGCGCCCCATGCTACGAGTACTTCAAAGATCGTCTTCTGGAAATGAAGAACGTGAAATTGGAATTGCTGCCGACAGATTTCCCTCAGTATTTCAATTATGACCGTGTCAAGGAACTCGTCCTATGGAAGATATCGGCGCAATGAATTATTCATTGTGCTGATTAAACTATTTATAGCGTAATTGTTGTTTTCTTTTTGGTATTCATACAAAACGAAACAAATTTATTATCAAATTTAAAGTGTTATAAAAATAGTAATATTTCACCACAGGACTAAAAAGAATTAAAATCAAAATTGATAATTCTTAATTTACGGATCGGCTAAAGTTTATTATTCTTTCGTTTCAATGGTCGGCGCGTCTACTTTTTCATGTGCCAATCGTTAACTAGCCTCTTCTTCCCGAATCCAATGTCTGCCATGTGGCCTTTCCTCATCTCTTTATTCCGAATCTGCTGATCCAACTCCTTCTTTAGAGGCTCGATCGCCTCACCTATCACCTTATCTTCCTTTATGTAAACGACCATCACTTTATTTGTAAACTCCACCGATCTCGAGTTTTTCGGCTGATAAGGCTGGTACTCGTAGCTCTCGATTATCTCTTCCGCATCTGCATCCGTCGCGGGCCGCACCTCATCTCCGGACTTGAAGTCCTTCCTGTTCTGATCCTGCGACGTCTGGGGTGTACTATTCTCTTTGGCCTGTTCAAATTTTCTCCTCTAAAAGTCAATTCCAAATTCGAAATTCACAATTGGATCTGAACGATCGTCCTTACCTTACTTTCCTTCTTGTTCTTTCTGCCCAGTTTCTCCCATGGGTCCCAGGAAAGCACTTTGGAGACGGAGTGGGCGCAATTTTTGGTCGCTCCAATAAGAGACTCGGAATGCGGAGATTCGGCGATCAAGCACTTTTCTTTAGAGGATGTGCAGGATGACGATTTCGAATTGATCACTTCTACCTTTAAGAATAAATGGTATATTTTATAGATTAATACTGCAATGGGAAGAATAGAACCTTATCCGGTTTAGTGCAATTTAAATTTTCTAGACTATCCCTTGCCTTTAACCAATCAGACTTGCAGATGTTGTCATCGGAACTCTCAGTGGACAATACTAAGCCTTCCAAATTGTTTACAAGCTCGTTATGCGCCTGTAATACAACGAATCAAATATTCACAAACATTTAAAATAACTAACAAATCGATTGCAGCTTTAACAACGTTACGCAACAATACATTATCCATTACCTTTACATAGTCATCATTGTTTTTAGAGGATTTAGGTAAAGTGGCAATATTTTCTGTGACAATGTGAGTTGACGTGGTCGGTCGTGAACATTTGATTCTTGAAACGCCCTCAGTTTTTGCCTCAGAATTATCAACTATAAATCAGAAAGGTGTCGTGAATTCCATCGACGTAGATTATTAAAGCAAATTAGTTCACCTGCATTAATTTTGTTCTCGTCGCTATTTTCCGGTACGGACATATTACTATTTTTTGTTTTAAATGTCAACGTGAAATTCGAAAAAAATTTCGGGAAAAAAATTAAATCACTAGCTCGTCAAAAAAGAAAACAGAAACAAAATTCTAATTGCACTACAATCGAATGTGGCTACTACATAAAAAAATAAATAAATAAAAATATAAACTTGATCATGAACAATGTATTTTATTAATAACTAAAAATATTGAAAAAAGTGCAAATTAAAATCATAAATTCGATTATAACGTATCAAACGTACTGATTATATCAAATATCCTAGTGTCATAAGATATATTTATGTATATTAAGGCAGTTTTGTAAAAAAAAATTTCAATTGAAAATAAGAGTCAAGTTTGATCTTTGAACTCTGACTAGACTCATCTTATTTCATTATTATGTTCCTCGCGGGTGTGCAAAATTCAACCTGAGTTAGTGATATTAAAAGAAAATCGAACTGAATTCAATATCATAACTAAATATATATGATAAATTCGCAAATCGTTTTTGGCTAAAGTCGCCGTTCATAATATTTTAGCAAAAAGACATACGAATTTTTACAAAATATGATAAAATATATAAAATAAATAAAAACAAGGCACTTTAACAATATCAATTACTATTCTCAGTTTTCTTTAGAGACAAAGATAACCGTTTTCTGGTTGTTTCATTTCCCAAAGATTTTCTTCGAATGGGTGCGTCTCCGGGGGTAGGTGTGCCTTTCCTCCTTTGGATTCCAATGTTTTTTCTACTCGTGGGCGTTTTACTAGAACAGGGTTTGTCTACAGTAGGGCTCATGATTCCGCATTTATGCCAATTATCCATTTGTGCTTCACGCGACTCCCTCAGGACTGTGCGAATTGCTCCAGTTTCACCAACCATTTCTTGCAATTTTTTGAGTGTCGTGTAAAGACAGACTGCGCTTACCAATCCAAAGTCAAATAGACTGCTCATATGCACCACGAAATTCCTATAGAGATTCTTCAAAAGCAACTCTTTGCCTTTGTGTTCAACGAACATAGTGCATGCCAAGGGAATCTGACAGTCTCCTACAAATCCACATTTCATAACATGCAGATTCCACATTTTCATCAATTCTTTTTCACCTTCATTCACATCGGTGAATTCATCAATCATCTGCATGGTTTTACTGCGCAACCACTCTGGATCGTTTTCACCCTCTGAGTCCATGTCCATTTCTTTGGGATAAATCGGCAGACATGTTGCTGTATGGTGGTACAACCTATTATGTCCTGTAATAAACGGTCTTTGTCCATCGTACTCACAGTCGTCTAATTCTAAAAATTCTGAAAGACTAGGTTTCAGTCTCTTTGGATGGCAAACTAAGATATGTGTGACGCTAGCCCTTCTGACTGGTCCATTCCTAGAAAATGCACATACCGAAGGTTGTGTTATTAGATCATGCGGTGAACCAGTATAAGATCCATCGTATAATTCATTAATTGCTACATCAATTCTCGCACCAACCGATATAGGCACATACGTGAAGGTGAATCTTGAGTGGCACAACTTCAAATGTTTGAGCAACGTGTATAATTCGTTACTCTTCAAGCTGCACCAGGGGCAGTGTAGATCTTCACAGGCCTCAGTCTGCTGGCGAGAATTGTTATTGTAAACAAATTGATAAACAATCTGTAATTTTTCTTGATTACCACTCGGAAGCACAGAGTTTTCATTAGTTTCATTTGTTGGGTATGGAGCAGGTCGTTCTACAAATTTTTCCGATGGCTTCTGAGACCAATTCAATTTGAATTTTACACTTGGCCCTTTTATAAATGCATCCAAATTACCACAGCAGTCTGTAAGATCATCTTTGCTTTCCCAAGTGGAATGCTTCTTGGGAGAATTTTTAGTATTGCCATTTACTTCTTGCAATGTTAACTCATAATCGGCATCTGTTAACAAGCATCTATTATGTTTATCATAAACTACTAACTCTGATGCATAAATTTTACTTGAATCAGTGCTACTAATTGATTTACGTTTTTTACTAGCTGGTTCATCATTATTTTCCATGCATAAAATGACGTTTGTAATAATGTGCTTGACTCTTAGAAGCAACACATATGATTTAGCCAAAGGTCCTCCAGATAAACTAAAAGCCTCTGTTGGAACACTCACTGACGGTGCCATTATAGAGAGATTATTGTCAGAGGGGTTTACTTGTACTTCAGATACTCCAAATGATGCCTCCATTAAAGGAGATGAGCTGTCTTTTCTCTTCTTATGACTTATCTTGACTAATACTGTCTCTATTTGTACGGAGCCCACATTCGGATCAATGTTCTTGTCATAAAATCCAAGGAAGGTTAGATTCATATAACCTGGCAGTATTGTAGGGAAGTCTTTACTCTTTGAAGTCACTTTTTCTAATATTGAGTCAACTTTAAATCCTTGTCTACATTTGTGAGTTCTTGACATCCGATACTTCATGTAAGCCAATGTTCTGTTCAGAAATATTGGCTAATAACAAAAATATTAATAAAAATTCTTAATTTCTCTACACAGACTAACTTACCGAACACATATTTCTTGTCCTCAAATATCTGTAGATTTGTGTGGGCTCTAAAACAATACAACCCATGTTATAAGCATCAACTAATCATTTACAAAGATACATACTTTCAAATGCTTGCAGAAATAACTCATGGTCAGCTTGAATGTGATCCATCCTTGGATTTTTTGAATGATCCGACTCTTTATCACGTTTTTTCGGAGGCATCTTCAATTATTGTTGGAACCACAAACACAAGAAACCAACAAACAACAAACTGCAGCAAAACCGCCAAAACAACCAACGGCCCACACAATTCAACACAAATGTCAAAATTGTCAAAAAAATCAACAGGAATGCCAACATAAAGAAGATTTTTTGAATGTTTATATTAATAATTGTTTAACTTTAAACAATATCATACATATAATTATATATACGAAAAATAAATTTATAACATAATTTTAATAATAAATATTGTATATATTTTTTTTATTCTAGTACTGATTCAGTTCTGTTGGTAGCAATTTTGGAAGCCATGTATAAAAAGTCTTAAAATTTTGCAAAGTTTGCTAGTTTCAGACGGTCTTTGTATATCTTATTGAATTGTTTTGTTAAAGATTGCGTTTCAAAATGCAGAGTCATGTACAGTGCTGATAATTCAAGTATTATATTCTGACGATTTGTTTGTAAAACAAACACTATACAGACGATAAGTACAATAATATAAACTGTATAAACTGAGCGAAGGTGTTTATTTGCCGGACATGTAACACAGTAAAGCAGTTTCGTATTCGCCAACATGTTGAATTTATTAAGTTTCACAGTAAAAGCTTTCTTTTCGAGAAGAACAAATCCTAATTTAGAAGAAATATACAGTGAATTGGATCAAGTTGAAGATCAGGCATCAAATAGTACGGATCAGAAAGAAACGGAAACAGAGGTATTAACAAACAATTATTCTACATTAAAAGTTGGGCATATCTCCCATTTTGCTGATGGTTTCTATTACATTGATAATGTATACAAGCATAAATTTACTGAAAATGTTCCAATAGGATCAAGAGTATCCTATAATTTATATAAAGATAACAATGAACTTAAAATATCAAATGTTAAATTATTTTTTGATGAATGGGAATCAACTAATATACAGGAATCAAAATCTTCCTGGTCCACTAAAACTCTTATAGGAAAGGTAATCAAAAGAGAAGGAAGAAATATCATTGCACATGTTGCAAATAAGAATACTACAGATTTAACAATTGATTTGAATTCAGCTTCTTCAGACTTTGTTCCAATCGTTGGAGATTGGTTGAGTATTGATGTAAAAGTTCAGGTAGATGTTGAATCCATTGATTTGCTTTCGGGCCAGATATTGGAAATAATGAAGATATACCCATCTCGTATTAAAATTATAAAGGGTAGAATAACCCATGTTGGTGAGAATAGTGGTAGTATTAATAGAGATACATTTTTTGATATGTCTGCATTGTATGATGGGTATGTGCCAAGAGTTGGTGATAATATTTCAGCTGAAGTTATTGAGAGTAGTCAGTTAAGTTACTCTTGGAGAGCTATAAAAGTATTAGTAGATTGTTTCAAATCAAAGTATAAAATGAATGAGTCTGTAAATGAAGATTTGTATGTTGATCATGATGGAATTAAAATAACTGATGGTATTTTTCTGAAGGCAACTAAAATGAATGAAGTGTGTGCATTTAATGTTGTTATTGAAAATTGTCAAAACACTGATGTAGTATTAAAAGACATTGTGTTTGTTGAAAATCCTCATATAACATTACTTGAACCACAGTTAACAAACAGCATTACTATTAATAAAATGGATAATGTACAATTAAGCTTTTCCTGCACTATGCGCTTTTACGGGGAAAGTAGAGAGTTGATCATTTTTGATTTTACTGAATTTAAGATTGGAAGATATATAAAAATGCAACTGAATACTTCATCAAACCCGCAGAAAACTAACGTTTATAAAAGACCAAATCCCGTTAGAACAATAAATACTGAAACACAAAATACCATTAGAGGTCAATATATGAACAAACCAAAAAGGTTCATTAATAAGCTGCAGGAATACAAGATACCCAAGTTTCTAATGGACATTGTATATGAACAGTCATTTAAAACTGCATACAACAAATTGGTTGAAAAGACGTGCTTGAAACAAGACATAACGTTCGAAAGTTACGAGGAGCGTTTTCATTTACTTTACTACTTGGAGGAAGCTCATCTGAAGATAGCCATTCAAAAGTTTGATCAAGAGAGAGCGTTGTTCATTAAGAATGGCGAATATTTGATGCTGGAAATTGAAAATTTGTCGGAGAGAAGACCATCCCTGATTGTTGGAGATAAAATTGTGGCAATTCCAGTGCCAAATCTTACTGAAGTCAAATACGAAAGCATGATTTATAGAGTAACGGCGAAGCACGTTTATTTGAAGTTTTCCGAATTGTTCCATCAGCAGTACAATAACCAAGAATACTCGATAGTTGCAGTTCAATCAAGATCGCAACTGAAGAAAATTCACCATGCTATAAATTGCGCCGCTAAAAATCTTGGAGATCACTTTCTGTTCCCAAATAAAGTTATTTCTAAACCGCCTCAATGCGACTTTGTTTATGATAAATATGAAGAAACCATGGAATGTAAGCAGAAAACTAACAGTCAGTTAGTTAAATTGATTAAGCAGCAGTATTTGGACGCTCAAACTGATTGTTTGAAATTGGAATGGTTTGATAAGTCTTTGAACTATTACCAGAAGGAAGCGGTCAGGAATATTCTACTGGGAGAAGCTAGACCTCTTCCTTATATTATTTTTGGACCACCTGGAACCGGAAAAACGGTGACTATCGTTGAAAGTATTATCCAGATATTGAGAATGATTCCACATTCGAGGATTCTTGTTGGAACGCCATCGAATAGCGCAGCAAACTTAATCGCTCTGAAATTGATAAGCTTGAATATTTTTAAACCTGGAGAATTGGTGAGGCTTGTTTCTTACAACGTTGTGGTCAATGATTCGATTCCAGAATCGTTGCTACCTTATTGTATGGGAGGAAGCATTGCCAAGGAGCACACAATTGGAAATGAGGAATTCATTCATTCCAAAGGGAAAATATCAAGTATTTATTAAATTATATTATTTAGAGCCCTGTTCTAATTGATTTGTTTACACAGGTTTTTCAAGTTCCATACTAGGGAGGCATAGGCTCACTATTGGAACTTGCTCTTCATTTGGAGTTTTAAATTCAATGAAATTTAAGCCTGGACACTTCACACATTGTATCATAGATGAAGCTGGTCAGGCAACTGAACCAGAGGCTATGATTCAGTTATCTCTCATATCTGTTGACGAAGGACAAGTTATTTTAGCAGGTAAATTAATTAATATTTCCATGTTATTATTATATTAGTAATAATAATTTATTTTACAGGTGATCCAATGCAATTGGGCCCAATAATTTTATCTAAATATGCTCAAGAATTTGGATTGACAGAATCATTTTTAGTAAGATTATTAGCTAAGTTTCCTTATACTAGGGATATAATTGGATTCCCAAAGACCAGTGGATTTGATCCAAGATTGGTTACAAAATTGATCTATAATTATCGTTCTTTGCCGGGAATGCTAGATATTCCAAACACACTATTCTATCACTCGGAACTAAAAGCTATGGTAATTATTACATATTTTGTTTTAAATTTATACAGTAGTTGAAGTTGCCTAATTTACATGCCCGGGGATTCATTTATTGAGAAGTTCTGTAATATGTTTTATTTTTTAGATTTCTGATGTTGATAGCAAAGAAGTAAGATTCCTGGAGCAATTTAGACATATATTACCAGTGGATAAGGATGGTAAAGTGCCTTGCTTGGTGTTCCATGGTACCAAGGGTATCAATTATCAGGAAAACGACTCGCCATCCTGGTTGAATCCAGATGAAGCGTGTCAAGTGTTTTACTATATAAATGAATTATATAAGAACGGTGCCAAAGCTGAAGATATCGGGATCATATCTCCATACTTGAAGCAAGTCAAGGAAATTGCTAAAGTTTTGAGGGAAGCAGACTTGGACTTGCCGAAGATTGGAACCGTGGAGGAGTTCCAAGGACAGGAATACAAAATTATAATTTTATCTACCGTTCGCTCCAAGACGGAAATGCTAAGTTTGGATAAAATACACTCTGTCGGTTTCGTTTCCAATCCAAAACGACAGAACGTCGCTATAACGAGGGCTCAATGCTTGACTTTGATCGTAGGTAATCCGTATTTGTTGTGGATCGATAACTACTGGCGCAGATTGATTACCTTATGCATTGATAGAAAGTGTTATGTCGGCTGTGACTTTGACTTAAAATAGTTATTCTTTATTATATTATATATCATATCGTTATATACCATATCCATACAGTTTTATATAAATAGGTTTTAGTTTGTGCATCCATATTTTATAAAAAATTTTGATTATTGTATTGCCATTCTGCAAATCCTCTACCTTTCATCCCGTTTACCTCGAAGTCGACACATTTGAACACAATTCTAGCCTCGCAATCGTTTCCAATGAAATGATTGTTTTCGTATATAGTTTTTGCTTTGATCAAGTATTCCTTTTTTCTAGTCCAAATTCTGAACGCTATGTTTTTACCAGGTGTTCCATTTTCTCCATGTTGGTACAAACGTAAATCGCATTTTTCTATTGGATTAATTGCCTTTTTAGGCGAGATCACATAACCCACCTCCATGTGAGAAGTGGTACAGGGGTGACTTAAAACGCCGACACAGATTCTAGTATTATCCTCCAGGTATATAAAGTGAAAAATGTATCTGTGCATCAGAAGCCAATCTCGTTTATGCCCTAAAATATTAAAATTAAAACATATATTATACTTATTTTTATTCAATAATACCAAAACTATGATTTCTAGATGCGTCCATTTTTATCTCATACTTCTTTCCGTTGATTGAGAAAAATCCTTTTAAGTATCCCATCTGTTCGTAATGCGATTGATGCGCTCTGAAAGGATTCTCATTATAATATCTGAATGAACATTAATTATTATTACTTTTTTATATTCTTAAAAAAATCTTCCGTCCACGTTTCTGCAGCTGCAGCTCTTGCTATCGCCACTCTGCTCATATCACTATCGAACATGAAACAAGGAAGATTCGAATTCCAATCTGCCTCCACAACGACATCCACACTATTTTCATTTTGATCTAACATCTTTCCATTATAAGAAAGTCTCCATAATTTCATAGGTTTAATAGGACTGAAACGAATTCCACCACCGTTATACGATTTCATGTCATGCAGCATATCGGTATCTGCATCCAAGTTGGTTTTTGGTATATGAGGGCTTCGAAGCAAGCCGAATTCTGGAGTCTAGCAATTAAAAGAGAAAGTGAAATTCTAATTGATTTAAAGATAATATGAATGGAACTTACGACAAGATAGAAAAATCCATTGATTTTAGCGAGATGACGTCTTTCTATGCCGCCATATAAATAATGTCCTTCGGGATTCACCGCTTGAAAGGAAACAGCATCAAATGCCTATAAAGCTGTAATTGAATAATTACACTAATTAAATTTACTTGTATTACCTTGTTGTGTTCGGAGAGCGGAAGCAGCCTATCAAAATCTTCTAAATTTTCCTTCTTGTGTTTATTCAATTCATATAGTTTTAGAAGTAAATAAAATATAAGGAATTTGGCGTAGAATAATATCCCAGGTTGCGAGTAAATTTCAAATACTTTATTATTATGTTCTTCATGTTTAATTTTCCAGTATACGAAGCTAACGAACGCTACTACTAATGCGATTACAACGAGTAACATTTTAATAGAGTAGATATTTTAATAGGTTTTATTTATTAGATGTTCTAACATCTCGCAAAAATGATAAGCGTTTAAGAAATATAAAAAAAACATATACATAATCTTATCGGTAATTTCGATAAGGTCAAACTTGAAAGTTGGGGCGTTGCGGAGGCGTGCAGCATTCGAAATAAGTTAATCCATACTTCTCGGCGTCTTCAAGGGTTTGTGGTAAATGTTGGTCCAGCGTCTCAGGTAGAAGCAAAGAGCATATACCACCCATCACCAGCATCGATCCCATTATAATTAAAGGTAGAGTAAGCATATCGGAACCCTAAAAAGTATATACTTTATCAAATATAGTTGATAGGAATTTGTAAGTTTTTACTAAGTAATTCACTAAGGGTATAATTATTGGGCCTATCATTCCCACAACCGAACTGATACTCATTCCAAGGCCTCGCACGACCGTTGGATATAATTCCGAAGCCATCAGAGGTAGGACCACGAATGATGATGAGATCCCCATTTTACCAATGCAATACAAAGCTATTGTCAAAACCGTATCTTAAAATTAAACGATATACATTTACTAGCTAATTTTAAATGTTTTCTTGTTCACCTGTTTGTACCAAAAACGTAGCCAGACAGGCGGATCCACCAATAATCATACTAACGCATAGAGCCCATCTTCTACCCCAACGTTCCAAGGAAGGCCAAAGAAATAAATAGGTTGGTAATTCTACAGCTCCGGCTAAGAAAAAGTTTAAAAATTCATCTCCACCTAACGATGGAGCGTAATATGATAATCCAACGTAAACACTTGTATTTGTGAACCAAATAAATGTAATGATAATAGTTTTCCATCTGAGATTTTTAGTTCGGAACAAATCGCTTATTCCATACTTTCTTGTATTGTCTGTTTCCAGTTTCTCTTGGTCGATTTTCACTTTTAAATCGGCCATGTAATTAGCTGGTAGTAATTTTCCATTTGTTCTAAAAATAATTATAAATAAACTAAATATTATTGATTTTATTATGTATGAATACTTGGCCATTTTGTTGAGGATTTTCTCTGCTTCGAAGAATTTTCCTTGAGCCAACAACCATCTCGGACTCTCCGGTAGAAGCCACCAGTTGAAAAAAAGCAAGACGAATGGAATTGTCGTTGTTAAGGCTAGTATTCTCCAGTCTCTTATCAACCATACTATGATGGCTAAGAAAACTAGTGATAGAGAGTAGGCTATGTTTATGAGGATGGTGACCAGAGTGCGATGATTAGGACCCACCAATTCGATTGCCAGGACATATGGAGTGCCTAATATTGCTGGTACTGTGAATCCGACTCCTACGCGAAAAACAGTCCACATGAAGAAGTTTTGCGCGAAAGCTGTTGCGATACCGAAGGTGCATTGTACGAATAAGTATATGAAGAAAGCAGGCTTTCTTCCTAGTCCATCTTGCACGTAACCGAAAATGTAATTGCCGACGAGTCCACCAGCTCCGAGAAGAACCAAAGCCAGAGTCGCGGAGAGATCTTTATCACAGACCAATTTCCACTAAAAAATAAACGAAATGAGGTATGGAAATGTGATCGTAAAAACACGACTACATTACTTGGGTAACGACTGTGCTTTTGTACAGGGAATGGTCGAAAGACCAGCCGCTTTTACAAGGAATTATATTATCTTCTGCGCTGAAGTAGCTCAAGTTGTCGAGTTGCAACACTTCGTTATAGTTCCTCTCGTACATGAAGCATTGACTATATTTCAGAGAACCGTCTTTGGTTTCTAGAGGTATGCTGCAAATATTATTGAGTTTGGAATGTTTGTAATTTGTGGTTTGTACCTTATGTTTTTGGCCACATCCGGATCTAGGTGATTCAATTCTGGGACGGAACACCAATGATCTGGAGTTGCGGACATGAATAGCTGGTTGTAAGCGTGGAAACCGCAAGGGAAGACGCCGGGCAGTAGGACGAACCAAAGGACTAGCTTTTGGTAACGGCCAAATTCACCTACGTCTGGTAAAATCTCGTCCAAATCCATCGCCGGGCAGTAAAAGACTAATTTAGAATATTAAGCAAATCGTCGCTGTTAATCGAATTAAGCAAAACGTTAATTAATTGGCTTGATTGGCCTTTCTGTAAATAGGGAAGCAGATTTTTAGAGTCACGACGATGGTGGTGATGGTAATAGTAATGACGATGGTGGTGATGGTAATAGTAATGACGATGTGGAATCGATTTGCAGGCTCGAGTCAAAACAATCGTGGTGTTATCGAGATGTACGAGCGGCTGTTGCGGAGGCGATAAATCGGCTTTAATTTCAAAGTCACGTCGGATTAACGTTCTAATTAAAAACGAGCCTCGAATTAAATTTATTATTATCGTACGTTGGGCCCGGTTTTCTTTCGAAAACCGAAACGTCGAATCGTAAATATATATGTGAGGATGGAAGAGTGAGAGCAGCAGCATAATTTCCCTTTCTGAGTTTTGTCCTTCGGGGGACGGTAAGGTTCTCACAGTGGATCGGGGGGCGTGTAAGAGCACGCCGCACTTGACCCCATAATTAGGGCCCCCGCCCGACCAAAAGGTCACTACCATAACATGTTTATGCTAGACGCAGGTTATCAGACTAAATTCTGCTTTGGCACTCTTCTCCATCATCTCTTTGCCTGGTTCGCATCATTTACTTTTCACCGAACGCCAATCCAATTATTATATTTATATACCAAGTCTGCATGCCAGAATCACCAACACTTTCTGCTCAAACATTCCGTTTCTACCATCACAAAACACAAAAGACGCTCGCAACTATTTATTCCCATATGCTTGCACGTTTGAATAATCATGATAGGATGGATATCGGATTCAACAATCTTCAGAATACATCTCAGTTAATTTTGAGCCAATGCAATGATAATTTTATTTATATAGTTCAAGTTACACAAGTCGTTTGATAACGCAACAAATACTTTTTTTTTGCTTTATCAAGGTTATAAATATTAAAATAATATTAAAACATACATACAAATTAACATATATAGTTGATAATAAATTAAAAGATCATTTTTAAATGAATGATAAAATTTAATGTACAGTTAGATTTAAATTAAATTTCAGTTAATTATTAAAAAATATGACTAGGAATAAAATAGAATACTACTACTACTGTTATACGTTTCAGTTACAAATAATCTTAACATTAATTTAATAATTTTAATATATATATTAGGCAATAACAAAAACGTGAATTAATAAGAGAATTACTTATATATTTCTATTTATATATGATGATGATAATATAACTATATCGATATAGAAAACTAAGTAAATGTTTATGATATATTTCTCAAGATCAAGGAATCAAGTTTTAATGGATAAAGTGAATTAATTCTGCACGTGCAGCTAGTATTTTGCCTCAATATATTTAAAGGTTCTTATAACTATAAGATATTTAATAAAGTCATTAAATATTGATTGATAGATTTATAGGCTACAAATAAAATTTGAGTATTGCTTAAATGTATAGAACAGGTAAATGTTATTAATATTATATACACATAAATAAACAAAATATATTACTGAAAACATTAATTATAATTGATATATAATTTATATAGCTAATTAATATGTATGGAAACTGTGCTTTAAGGAATTGGTTGGCTCTTTGTCTCATCTATTATTATTGTCACCAACTACCAATGACTATGCTACAAATATCAGAATGTTAACTCAAAAAGTCATGTTAGTGGAAATAGCAGTGTTCGAATTACAGCTTCAGATTTATGGGTTTAACATGCAATAACCAAAAATAACATAATTTTTTCTCAGAATACATACATCATGTTTTCTGTGAATTACGATGTTCCTCGAAACCGAGAATTAAGAAATTCCTTTAAATTTATCTTCGAGCTTCACAAGATGATTTTGCATGATTATTCTTATATCATCATTCCAATATGTTGTTAAACTCAGATCTTTTATTAAACGTGATAATGAATTATTGTGATTGCATTTCAAATATTACTTTCTAACATGTAATGTAGTTATTTTGTACTGTACTTAATAATTTTCTCGTTTATTATTGTGATTAATAAATAATGATGTTGACTTATTTGGATGACTTTTAAATAAATATAAATTTATTGTATAGAGAAAAAAAGCTGTTGCTAATGACACAAATTATATTTTCGATTTCGTTGCATTTACGTAATGTCTCGTAACGTACGTGGAGAAATAATTACAATCGAATTATGAACAATTTCAATCTGTTTTTTTGGGTTGATGCAATCGAAATATGCATTGGGTTTACGAGCGGAACGCGGTGCTAATTAAATTAAATTTGTCATTAACGTCGACTTACGTTTGCTTTCTGGTCTTAAGGCCATTAATAACATACCATAATTGACAATATTATCCCATACACACTGCGCTTTGAGCACAGCCATAACACGGTTATTAATGTTGGACTTGCCTTCAGTCATTTGCATGTCTCGTTATTCACGACTCATTCGGCCAAGATTTCCTCTGCCCCAGATAAATAATCACATACATTACATCTCTTTTTATTCCCAATTACTAAGAAAATCTAACGAAAAATTCGTATTAATTAGTCGACATGCGAAACCATTTATGCCGCAGCACACGTTATTAGCGAATTCCCTGCATTCAGTTCGGTACACCTTTTCTTTAAAACCATTTACCTCCTGGTATTATAATAATTTTATTATTATTATTTACAGTTACGTACTTTTCCTGGTATGAAAATGCTTATATTTTACTTTAATACATATCTGTAGTGACCGTAACAACATCATTTTTATTTAATATTAACATTCTTCAAAAATAATCATTCCAGAATCGCTTTACCTTTCATAATATTATACATTAAAATTGAAATTGATATATTTACACTTTTATTATTTGTAAAGAAAATTAAATAATATTACACTAGTTACATTACTTTATATTGTATATAAAAACAAAAAATGCAAACGGTTACCAGATCTAAAAAGATCTTCGGATTAATTTTTTGAATTAGACAAATTATGTAATCGAAAAGTGATAATATTGTAAAGTAAAGTATATGTTGTGATTCAATATAGCATTTTGGTTTGAGTCTTTGGATTAATTGGATTTTGGAATCACGTAGAACCATTTTTCACGAAAATTTGTTGTGAGGTGCTTATTGAAACATGTTGAGCTGATCTAAGCAAATTCTAATATATTGTATTACTAAAATATTAATTGCACATCGAAATCTCACTAAAAATGAATACAAATAAATTACAAAAATTGTAAAGAACAGTATAGAAATTTAAGTTTTAAAAATGATTGATTTTTGTTTTATGATTTTTGATTGAATTTTGTGTTATGTATTTTTTTTATAGTTATTTATAATAATTCGGTTTACGTTGTTTGAGAATATACTACAAGTAGACCTATATCTACCTACTGTAAATCTGGGTTCATTTTACGCCGATTCGATTTGCGCCGGCTTTTGTAGGAACGGAACTGCCTATATTTGCATTTGTATGTGAATGAAGTTTAATTTTATATTTCCTGAAGAACGATTTGTCTCAGGTCTGGTTTAATCTTAATTTGATCATGTACTATTGTTCTAAACCTTGCTTTAGTTGCTAAATTTCTACATAGAAACCTAGTCTGTTGTAATTATCATTATTATTATTAAATTATTATTAAATTACATTCAACGATGTTTTTTTTAAATAGAATTATAAAGAAAAGACTTTTCTTTCGATCGAGTTTGAAAATCGTACTTCAATTGAATTGAGTTTATAGTTGATCAAAAACTATTTCTTTTGAAACGAAATACTGTAATTGAACATTATTTCTTTAAAGCTGCATGTCATCTCTGGATGTGTTGGATCTTGTAGTCACCTTGTAGACCAAGTAGAATTTTTCATGAAAATTTGTTGAGGTGCTTCTTGAAATATGAGTCACATAGCAAAAATGTTGAGAAACGCTGCTCTAAACAAATTTAAACGCTGCATGCTTTAGACGTAACCAAGTGAATTAACAATAACTCGCTTGGATACACGTGTAATTTCATATGTCAGCTCCGGATGTGTTAACTTTTACAATTTCAAAGACTGCCCGTCTTGGATACGGTCGAAGTTAATTAGTAAAGTTCATCATGGTCGAAGTGCTACAACAACTTCTTTCTCCCCATGTCATGTCATTGTACCCTCAGCGTGAAGATCTAGTTTACGACGTGCTGCGTTACCTAACAGTCGGAAATAATTGCGGCGTCGCAGATGGGATCGGCCAATTAATGAAATTCATTAATTGCGAGCCAACATTTCGAAGTTAATAATTAAGTTCGCGTTGGTGTTTTGCTCCATTCGCGATTCTGCGGACAGTTAAGATTCATATCCGGAAAGTGCAACACGAGAATGTCGGATGACTGCCACGTTTTCTGTGCGGCTAAACGCGAACCAACACAAGAACAACAACAACAAGAAGAAGGTAACAAACGATGGTTACACGGAAAGTACGGAGCGAAAAAAATAAAAACGCGGCGCGTTTTATTATTTATTTTGTAGAGAACGCGGCGTGCGCAACGCGAACAGTAGTGAGAGTCGTGATCTATGTTTTCTTGTATTCTACTTTATGAAATTTTAAACAGGCAAAAATGATGTGGAGTTATTGTGACAAGATCATTTCCGTGAGATAAACTACGGTGCTTTTCTCACACTATTCATAAACACGATCGTTGTTTTACTCGACTCCTATTATCATCGGAATCGTGGAAATGAGGAGACCAGTGATTTCATTCAAGAAAATTTCACAAACGTAAATCATATCATAATTGACGCTGGAAAAAAACGTGCCGAAAATAAATTTAAATTGGGTCGTAAAGTATACTTAATTAGCCGGGCCTGAATAATTATTCATTTAGGATGTTTTAACGGTCGCCGTATTGTTAATGAAATTTTCATTACGTTAATGAATTTAATCAATTAGGTTTGTAGTGATAAATGATAGTTATAGTACTAAGATGTTGCTATGCTATTTATCTTTATTATTTAGAAAGGATCAGGGAAGAAGAAAATAGTCTTAATCATATTGCAAATTCTATGGTTTAAGCAACTGTAAACTTTAATTCCGAATTAATTAATGTTTTATAGACTGAATGTCCATTTACTACTATTAGAAAGTTAAATTAATGAAAATACTGTTTTATTTTTTTATATCATGGTTTTACTAAGAAATCGTTAGGTTCTTAGTAAAACCATATACTCTAAAAACAAGATACTCCTACATTTTATAAATTTATTGTATAACAATATACAAAGGGATATTTTTTTAAGATCTATGTGTGGGTTTTAATAATTTGAAAACAAAAATTCAATTACTTTTTTCTAAAGTAGATTTGTTTTTAAAATAATAACTTTGATTAACTTCAAACTTTAAATAAGGTTTTTAAACCATAAGAAAACACCAAGAAATCTTTTTAATGCTTTTACCAATATGTAAATTTTAAAGACATAATTAAAGATTATTTTTTTTACCTCAAATATGCAATAAATCTTATGTAGCTTAATCGATCTTTAATGACCTTGCACGTTTCGATTTGATTCGAAATAAATCATTTTCTACAAAATTTCGTGTCTCCTGTATCATAAAAAAAATCTATTGCCGTTTCACCAACGTGTTGAAATCTTTAAAGGCCTTTAAGAGTGAAAGAATTAACAGGAGTTTCAGTTATAATATCTTCTTGCTCTTCAGCTTTCTCCTGCTCCATCATTTCTAATAGGTCTTCATTCGTGACTTTTTCAAAGCGTGTTTTAAATAAACCATTTTAATCGCCTGCACTAAGTTCCAATTTGTAAATAAGATTTTACACTTTGATTCCTAATAAAGAAGAAATTACGTATACTTTAATTACGTTTAGTACTGCACTACCATTTATAGGTTAAATGTATTTTCGAAAGTAGAATCTTAATCGATTCATAAATTTTATTTTCAATGAATTAAAAAAGTACTCCTACTTTATTTTTATTTATTATAAATTGTAAAATAATCTTGAAGATTCTTTCACGATAATAACGGACTTTTATTTTACTGTGATCATGAAGTGAAATCATTCAGAGAATTAATTAATGATTAGGATCGGTGTTGAAATATACATTAACCTTGTGTGCAGACGAAACCAAATCATTCCTGGAATAATTAACGAACGAACGGAATTTATGTCGAATGTACTTTATTTTTAAGTAGGCAGATTAGAGCGATGTGCTTTAAAGCATATTCATACAGTATTTAGAAATTTATATTGGAAACTTTTAAATAAATCTGAGATAAATTTTATAAATTAAATTACATAATATGAGATTTATATATATTAGTTACATACTTATGTTCTGTAGCACTTTGTAACTGT
This sequence comes from Nicrophorus vespilloides, assembly GCF_001412225.1. Lineage (NCBI taxonomy): Eukaryota > Metazoa > Arthropoda > Insecta > Coleoptera > Silphidae > Nicrophorus > Nicrophorus vespilloides. The sequence goes on from NW_017099730.1 coordinate 139,704, forward strand.
TTATTTTTTGTTGTTATGATTTTAATTATTATTTGTGACTGTTGTAAAAAACGTTATTATTATTGTTATTAACCCCTTAAGCGGTTTAATGCATTAAATGATGTTACTGGCCAAATATTTTATTATTTATTATGCGAATATATTCGTCATAAGCGCTACTCAATAAAAGACACCATAACGAATATATACGACATAACCATTTAAGGGGTCAATTTTATTGTAATCTTCATATAAATTGTTTACAAAGAAATATACTAACAAATACAATGGAAACAAATACAAATGATACAAATATAACATTACTGATTGCATAGTGTCTAGTGCAGGGGTGCTCAAATCGATTACATATTATATATTTTTTAAATTTCTGATATTCAATTTATAAAAAGTACACTAAATAAAAGTACACTTAATTCATGATTGCGTTTGGCACTCAGTGATTACGTACCCTTAGGAACATTCAGGAAATTCAGTGCCATGCATCGACATCAAAAGAACGTTAGTTATAGAGCATAAGTTATCATCTTTGTAATTAATAAATACTTACCATTTATAAACTTTGTATTTTGTTCGTTTTCCGCCTAATACTTTTATGATAGAAGCCATGGTTTAAGTCTGATCTAGTGCCTACGAAAAAATATTGCAATTGGGATTGAAGCATTTCCGCTGCAAGGAAATTTTGCACCTGGTGCCAAATAACTAATTTGCACCCCCTCATCAAGAAATCAAGAAGCAAAATATTTCATTTGCGTTTTCTACCTTTAAGAAAACAATACTTAACCCCCTAGGTGTTAAGTCTAATAGTTGGCAAAACTGACATTGGTTTCTGTTTCATATAATTCATAACATAATTGCAGTATTATAAATAAAGTCAATAATACTATTATGTATATCTTTAGATTTAGTACTACTAATAGTATTTCAATTATGTGTAACTACTAAAAATTTGAAGTTCATTTTGAGACTGTTAGAATACATATGTATCAGTTAGTTTTATGTCAAAACTAAAGGAATTTTATCAAGTTATATTTGGTTTATCTGTGCACCACTTAATTTCTATTGGAACTTATATGTATCACAACCCCACTCAAATCATATATATTTTTTCCGCCATTTTCTAATATGAAACATAGTTTTGACTTATAAAAATATAAAGACTAGAAAGAAATTGAATACACAAATATTAAATAAAGAATCTTAGGCATTAATTGTAGATAATTTTATTTGGTATTGCAGTGAAGAACTAATTAGGAGAAAGCAAAATAATAATTACATTTTCAAAACTTCTTACTATAATTAGAATTATTCAATTAAAGTTGTCTACTTTAGTTATAAACATAGAAAATTTATTTGCAGAAATATACATGCATATTCATGTAGAAGTTCTGACAAACAAAAATATAAAAAAACTAGAAAAAAAATCTTGAGAAATGATTAAAAGTAACACAAAACAATACAGCAATGTTACAATCTAATAAAAATTACAATAATGTTAAAAAATATTTATTTTGCTGTGAGCTTAAATATTATAATAGTTGATCCACTTCGATATTACTCGACGATCGGCTGTTACCCAGACTTAGATTCTTTGTTCTCGGCGATTATAGGGTATCTTTAGTCTTCTGGTCCCAACTCGCTTTGTCACGACGCGGTTTCTTCGCCGCTCTTCCTAGAAATTTCAGATTGCTCGTGTACGATTTGGATGCCATCTTCATAGTGTTATACATTCCCCTTTTTGTACTTCATTGCTACAGTTTAGATATTATACCAGCAGTCAATGCAGCTGCAAAATCTTAATAAAACTAATGTAATCAATCATACATGTATAGCATTCATTAATATTCTTGTACTGTTTTAATTTATTTATTTATTACTGTTAAAATTTGACATTTAATATATAATTTTTTCATATTCTAAAAAAAAAAATTTTTTTTACAAAGATGTATTACATTTAACATTTTTAAGTAAGTTATGGACATTGGACAAAACAAATAAAAGATATAATTTTTCAATAAATAACTCATAACTATTAAGGGGAACTAATTTGATACCATACCATTGAAAGAAGTAACAACAACTTTGTACTAGTATATATTCCCAAAGATGTGTTTCCTCTCCTACAAAAATATCAATGGTTGGATCTCATAATATCGATATTATGTTATGTTCCCATTTGGGAACAGTATGCAATTGATCGTTAAGACTTATGGAATTAAAATGTAACAGTAATCACAGTTTTTAGCTGTCGAATATTTAATTTATGACCATTTGTTCATAGTTTATAAAAAAGACAATATCAATTATACGATTTAATGGATTATAACCTCATAATTCAACGACGGAAATGCTTTAAATTATAAGATTTAATACTCTGTTTCAAATAGAATTCATGATAATATAATATGTATATTACAGTTCATTACTGCAAAGGAAGTAGTAAATTCTGAACAACTAATTTATTGACTTTGCAATAAAGAAAAGCGAGTACAAATATGTTTAATACAAAAACAATAATTCGCATAGTCCGGTTTGAAAATTTAAAAACAAACAAAATTTTGATAAGAGCAGTTTTGTATGTATTTAGTTTTGGTTTCAAACAGTCTGGGATATTGGAGGAATCGATTACCCGCATTGTGTGAGATTCTGCTGTTTATGTATTTGGTTTAATTAAGAAATTAGAAAATGTTGGATTAAATTAAACAATGAAATAAAAATATATAATTGAATAATTATGACTCGTATACCAAATTGAATACACAAATATTAAATAAAGATTTTTAGACACTAATTTTAGATAATTTCATTTGGTATTACAGTGAAGAACTAATTACGTTCTAAGAGAAAGCAAAATAATAATTGCATTTTCAAAATTTCTTACTATAAATTAGAATTATTCAATTAAAGTTGCCTACTTTATTTATAAACATAGAGAATTTATTTACGGAAATTCATGCTTGAATATTCACGCAAAAATCTTCATATTTATTATGAATGATTGTAATAACAAAAAAGATACGCAGTTATTTAAAATAATGTGCGTTGAAAATGGTTTATGCGCTTGATTTATTTCATCCTTCCATAATTTCGTTTATTTATTTACAAAGATCGCCGAGGCAAGTGAATATTAATATTAAGAATAGTAAATCGACGTAGTTTACGGTGTATTCGAAAACGAATTTGCATGCATTCGCGAGGACCGAAATTTACGTATAAAATAAGGATAATTAATTTCTGCGTCCATGCCAGAACCCCATAAGCAATCGCATAAATATTCGGGTTTTATATTCTTTAAAACCGGTTACCGGTAATAGCAAATGATTAACCAGACTTTCGATTTGGACCATTCCTCATCCGAGTTATCTAATCCAATCGAGTTTAAAGACATCTCGGATTAGATATCAAAAAGATGAATTCCGATTTCAATGGAAACATGCATGCTTGTCTCTGAGGATGTAAAAGGCTGCACGTGAGATTGGTGAGGAAAGGAAAAATCGTAGGACGATCGTTCGGACAACTGAAAATAAAAACTAAAAAATGTATCGTATCCTTCGCAGCTTCCCAATCTGCCCACGCCACTCATATCAGTTATTTATTGAAGCACTTACTTCGTTCTTAATCAACGGAATTTGCGCTAACGATGCTTTATTCCGTCGAATTCATCCGTTAAAATAATAATACGAAATAATAAAAATTGCATTTTTATTGTGTGAACTGTTCGCATCGATATGTTGGCGTTTTAACTTTAAATAATTGGCTTTTAAATTGGAATATTGGAGAAAGACACGGCTATAATACAAGTATTTCGCGTTTCCTGTCCTTCTATAAGCCATTTCCTATCAGATTTCCACCTGTGCGTTTAGCTATTTTCTAGTAACGACTTGTCGGGACTTTCACGTTTAATTTATTAAAATTATCTCATTTATAATCTATAAATTTAATTACGTAACTGAATAGTGGAAATATTGTTTTCTATCTTCTCGAGCCGACGATCTTATACTATCTATATTTGGTATAAATCAATTCGTTGATTAATATGATTGTTAGCGTTATACGTAATAACATAAATATTTTAATATATTTGATGTTCATAATAAAAATTAGTAAGAAGTAATAAATATATATATAATATACAGACATACCTCGATTAACAAATACATTGCGTTCTATGAAATTACTTTGGTAAGTGGAACTTCGTTTTTAGAGGTAAAAATTCTATGTCCGTGTTCCTTTGTAAGAAAGAATATATTTTTTTTGAATAATGTACATAAAGTGAAATCATAATTTAAAAAATGAGTTTAAAGTTGACTGTTTGTGGTCATCTGGATAACTTCATATATTTTGCTTGAAATTGCGGACTTCGTTATATTAAAGGTTTGTTATAAAAGGTATTATTCCAAAGTCTAAGTAACTTATTTTTAGTGATACTTATTTTTTTGAATCTATGTTTATTTTAATTTAATTTATTTATTTGACTCAATTCTACTTCAGTATTCTTTATAGTTTTATAAATGTTAAATTCTGTTATTTGGATTAAAACGAAATTACATTTTTAGCTGTAAAAGTAGAAATTATGGTTTATTTCATTCGTAAATTTCCATGTGAAAACTCCAAAAATTAAATGTTTTCCTAATATCATTTTTGAAGTTGTCTTTTTGAAAAATATGTTCCTATTATTATTTATTTAATAACATTTATTGGTGGCTCATTTAGTACCAAAGTATGTTCCTATTATTCATATAATTTTTAATGGAAGAAATTACAAATAAAATTAAAATTAAAAAAAAAATTTATTGTCAAAATATTATTTTTAATGGATTGTGGAAATACAAATAATTATAAATATTAATTGATTCTTTAATTATCAATATATTATATTATTTTTCAAATAATAAATTAAATAAAAATGCATTATTTTTAATAAGTTCAGTCGTTAATAAAATTAAATTGTTTTAAATTAAACCGAAAAAGAAGATTTTTCTTCTTTTTAACATTAAATAATATATAAGAATATATGTTTTATCAATTAAATAATTAAGACTAGATAATAGGCACATTTTTACTGTATTTGAATTTTATTTAATTAAAGTTTATATTTAATTTATGATTGAAATGATTTTATATTATGATATATAAATAAACTGTAAAAAAGCAATGTGTTAAATATAGAAGTAAGAAAAGCAGTTTATACCATACAAATGAAATAAATTACGAAGCGTTGTTAACAGCTATATGCGTTGTTAAACTAATTGAAAGGACTAATCTTGTAACAAAATAAAATAAATCACTTTGCAATCCCGAGATGTGCTACTATTCAGGTCTTTGTTGAGGCAAGAATAAGCTTACGTAATTCAATTAATCTTTAAGTCTATTTTTTTAAATGAAAGCATCAATTTATATATATACTTTTTTTATTATTGTTGTATGATTGCGGTGTAATATAAATCGTTAACGGGCACGATTTCAAATCGCGCGGAGTGGAAATGTATCGTGTGTTTTATTCTTCTAGTTTAGAAGAGAAGAAATAATAAAAGTAAGAGCGAAGGGGGCATAATTAAATTTATGTGTGCTGTCATTAGAAGTAATGTCGGTGGTAGGCGACTAGTTCTCTCTTATCGGTGCATAACACAATGAGAGAGACTACTTCGTCTTCCTGTTCTTCGTTCTCCACCACCACGTCTCGAACTAGGAGCAAACGTCGTGGTCGTAAAGTCCTTCCAGCGCTCGAATGGGGAGCGACAGAAGAAGGCCGTAATCAATCCATCATCATCATCACCAAAAGGGCGCGCACGGATCGCGTCCAGTTCCTTTAAAATTTCCTTTCGTGCCTTTCGTTGCACGGCTCTTCAGAAAATCCTCCGGCTCTTAAGATTTCGTACCGCGTGCTGCTTAAGCTGCGAGCGCATGCGTTCGATACATTCTGTGTTTTGATTCTTCTTGCATGAGTCTGCAACACACGTTGATTGTCGACGACATATACTGGACGTATTGTTGATAATCAATCACGAAAAATAAGAACCGAAGAACGCGCACGACAAAAAAAAATAATAACACGAAAAAAATATAGACTAAAGAAAATCCCCCCACCACCACGCAAACACGCACTTCCGGTTTTTATTTTTTGGCATCCGGTTAAAAAATAATTTTGAAAAGAATTACAAAAGTTTTGCGCGAAAATGTTGAGTATGTAAGAAGGATGTACTGTACGCGAAGTTAAGTTTTCGTTGTTGTTTGAGGAAGTTCGCGTCTCACAGGCATGGCACCCGGACACGGAAAAAGGATAATCAGTGGTTGCGTAACCGGCGCGGCCTCCTGTGCCCATTAATTAGGATCTTCGGAGCGCGATGATTTACATTCGTCGTTTCAGTTACCAACTTGTTGTTTGTTCTTCGTTTTAGGCGCAGCGTTTGGGAACTCCCTTGGAAGTGGTTTTCTGTGTTCGAAATGGTTTTCTGTGCGGAATAATGCGTTGCGGTTTGTGTGTGTGTGCATGTGTGTCGTTTTCGTATTACGCTTTTCGTTCTTTTTTCTTGTTGAGACTTCGAGCACCGTAAGAGTAGTTTCGTGTTTGTTGATAGAGAGGAGAGCAAAGAAGCTGAGCTCTCCGAAGAAAGGGGGACTTCGGAGACATCCTTGCTCTCTGGTGAAGATGCAACCTCCTGCAGCATGCTCCTGCCGGACGAGACCTACGAACAGAGTGCGGTCGCTGCAGGACACCTGCTCGCCGTCCTCCGGGTCTACGACGATTTCCTCGCTCGACACAGGATCCGGCCCGAGTTTTTCTGCAGGTAAACTACTGCCCACTATCCGCACTCTTAACTATTCAAATCTTTCACTTTCCATTCACGTTCCGCACAATACTAACTACTAGCATACAAACCCCATAAGGCAAGGAAGTCAATAGATTCATTCAAATTATTACATGCCAATTTTCCAGATAACGCACAACTCTATATATAAATCTATAAAAAAAATACAATAACTACGTCAAACGTTTTTCTGCTAATATATAAAATTGATTATGAAATTATGATAATTTTATAAATCAATAAATGTAAAAAAAATATGTCATAAATTGAAAATACTTAGAAATAATGTTTATTATTTGCATTGAACAATAATTTATAAATACACGACAAAGACCAGAAAAACATCAAGAAAAAGTTTGGATATAAAAATAATAATAATATTTATTAATATTGCATCACTACACAAAATAACTTATAAACTTGTAAAAAGAGCGAAGAAGAACAAAAAATGTAAATGTAATTGGATAATGAGAAACATATTTTATATACTTTTTTAAGGTATATAAAATATGTTCCTTTTTTTTTAATAATTTAATAATTACTTAATTATTTCCGTATACTATTTTCGTAAGAATATGTAGGGTATTGAATGAAGTTTGAAGTTGAAGTTTAAGAATATTTATTCAGAGTAGATACATACATAGATAGTTATTTTTTTTAAGGGGTGGCGTACATGTGAGCTTGTGCTCATTTAGCCAGAGGTATTGAATGAGAACATTATACGTTTATGTAGATATGGTTTGTCTTTATGTTGTATATAGACGTTGTATATTAAGTTTATAATTTGTATAAATCCAAATATAAAGCATGGTTTTGACTAATAAGCAATTTGTTGTATTTAATAATTTACACAATGATTCCTAATAATAAAATTATAAGGTAAGAAAATCGGTAATGATCATTTATGGAAGGTAAATATTGATATATTAAACAGTAAAGTTTATTCACTAGAATATTTATATCATTTATACTTTATATATATTGTATTAAAATATATTACTTTTACAATTTAAGCGATACTTGTCAAATTTAAATAATATTTACAATAAGACCTCTTTTAGCGTTTAATGAAATAGCGTTAAACAAGGTCACTTATAGTAAATAGGTAAATTTAGATCTTTTCGAGGCATCCACTTGGCCGCAACTATTTAATGTGTTTAAACATAACATAATAGCAAAAAGTTTGAAAATTCAATATAATGTGTAGTTCAATACCGATTAATTACTTATTATTTAATTTTATTGAGAGGAATCTTTTTTTATTGTTATTAGATAATTAAATCAATTATATTTTTATTTTATACCTTTTCTAAACGTTACATCATTCCATTGAGTAGAGATCGTATTTGAAAAAAAAAACGAAGAAAAATATAAATGGCTTAAGTCGATAATAAAAAAATGAGCGATAGTCAATACTTCATGAAATTCAAGGAAACAGTAAAGCGAGGAAAAAAAAACACTCTCGGAGAGGCAGAAGAAAAAGTAATCCATCGTCACTGGAATCTAGGCATTTCCAAGAGAGAGAGAGGTTAGCGTTGGTACAAATAATTTATATAGAGGAAGAATACAATTTATTATAGAACGTAGATATGCATTGAACTATTTCTAATTCAAATTATTATTCTAGTCGCTATGTGTCAGCTTTGAACAGAGTGCATCATTCATAGTTTGATGTATATGGGATATTAGTTTTCCTTAGTAGCAAGAAACTGGATGATAAAAAAATGATTTCCTGAAGTAACAAATTTCAATATATAAGGTGATCATTTTTTTAGAAAAAAAACATTATAACAAATTGTATTGGAATATAAATTCAATTTATTTTGCATATGAAAAAAAAAATGTTCATTACAATATAATTCAAATATGTGGTTGACTTTTAAGTTGCAAACGAAAATACTAAATTAATTATTAATTAGTTATTGTTTTAAACCTGATTTCAATACGATTAAAAAGAAAACAATTACATAATTCACGCGGAACAAGAAAGCGAATGAGAGGACGCACAAAACATGCGTTTTTTTCTCTCTCGCATGTTTGAAACATGTTCTACTTCTTTGTTCGTCTATTCCCATTCATGGCAGAGCACACAGACCGCGACTGGTGCAGAATTGCAAGTATCTTGAAATTATTTATACACTCATTTTCTATTTACTGCAATTACAATATTTAATGTATTGAAGGAATATATAAATATTGTTTAGCTTATTTTTTCTATTTTCTTAAAATTAAAGTTTTTTTTTCTATAATTTATTTCAAAAACGATTGCAGAATTAAATTTCAATTATATTATTGAATGTAAAAAAGGAATACATAAACATTGTTTGATTGTACAAAAAAATATATGTAAATTAAAGAAAAAAACAAATATTTACTTGAAAATTATATTTTTTGTATTACATTTAGTATAAATTGAAGAGTTTGCTAATAAATTTTAACCCTTTCCCACCTGCAATCCTTGCCCACAACGCACCCCCAGACGACGACCCAGACATAATCCATTTTCTAAACACCGTCAAACCCATGTTCCTCCACCCAGATCCAATACTCCACCTACCAAACTTTGCCAATTAGACATAAGTCAACCTAACAATTACCAAACTTTTTTTTCTTTTTTTTTATAAATATCTTGACACCATGTAAATTTGTATTCTGGCTAAATGAGCAAAAAGCTCACATGTACGCCACCCCTTAAACTACCACCCTGTAAACTTCATAATCAATCAAATAAAAGTCTGTTAAATCGAAAAAAATAAATTTTAATTTACTTTAAGGAGTATTTAATCAATACTTAAATGAAATTTGAGTATATTTTGAGTATGTTTTCTCTGTAATTTAATCAAACGCTTTAGAATCGAATGTATAGGTTTACACATTTCCTCAATTTTATTGAGCCGATAATTCGATATAAACCGAAACCTAAGTAATAACGTTTATAATGAACGGGGTATTAGGAAATGCGTTGTCGTTAAGGAGTTTAATCGAACCGAAGAACGAGTATTCGAAAAGAAGAAGGTGAAGTGGCGTGGTGAAGAGAGGAAAAGATGAGAAGAGAAGAGAAGAGGAGAAAAGAACGGCGCGCTGTATTTTCTTAAGAATATGTAATTACGTTTAATAATCTGTTGGAAAATAATAAATTAATGACCTTAAAACCATCTCCGACATTATTATAAATGTACTTCCATGTAGTTACCTAACTCATTAATTAATTACACTTTGTTCCACTTCAGGAAACATTAATATTATTTTCACAAATAATATTAACATCTCTATTCATTATTTTGCAAATATATTTTATTACCACAGGTAGATTCATGAAATTATTTATTTTTGTCATTCAAAAATTATGTACAATATTCCCATTCATATATTTTGTAAACTATATAATTAATTAATGGAATTTAATACCTTTACAGTTGTGAGAGGAAATATTTATTTTAATATCATATTTCGAACAAAAAAGCCATCGAGTTTATGTCTTCAAGTATAGATTATATTTTTATGGTATTACTTTAATAATTATTGATAACAACATTGCAAAAACAACTTTCGCATAATTATGTACTCTCCATTGGAAGAGTTGATGAATCGGGTTAAATTACCCTAAATTGTGTAAAAATGAATTCTTGAATAGTCAAAAAATATCTTATTTTTATCCATATTTATTCTCATGGTTTTGATTAAAATTGTTAAATTATATAATTTCTTTTGTAATTTTAATTGATTTTTATATTTTATATTTATATATTCAATAAATGCAAAAATAATATTATTTGTCTTTTCTATGTATACTTTTTGTAGGTTATAGAAAATAGGAATACAAACATTATACTGTACTATAAAAGCTTTCTGAGAATTTTGCTTCAGTTTCAAATGTAATTTTGTATATGTTACAGTAGAAGTACACAAACTTGTAGGTAAATTTAAGTACACATTTGACAGCAGCGTGACATATATACTTCTACCGGTAAATGTATACTTTTACCTATGTATATCGGTAAAAGTTGAAAATAAAATATACGAGATACAGTTGTTATATGTAAATACTAAATTAATTAGTAATTAGTTATTGTTTTAAAACTGATTTCAATAATCGTATTGATAAAAGAAAACAATTACATAATTCACGCGGAACAAGAAAGCGAATGAGAGGACACACAAAACATGCGTTTTTTTCTCTTACAGTTGTTATATATCTAGGTTAGGTTAGGTCTCCAGCAAACAATGTGTTAGGTTCAAACTAAAATAATTATTTTGGCATGAATAAGTTATTTCTGTAATACCGATTTTTTTTTCTAAATTCATTTTATGTGTTTGTGAAATAATATAAATTCCACCGAAAATTACATAAAAATTAACAAAAAATGCGTATTTTTTATTTCATTTTGATTGATTTGTAATTTGTTATATTCATGAAAGTAAATAAAATTGTTTCCAGTTCTTCATGCAACATATATATATTTCTATTAAGTGAAACTGAGAGTGTAGTGTATGTTGCTCGTTTGCACAAAAATAAACACACAAAACGAGCCGCATTTACACGGGCAATTTATCATTATTAAACTTAATATGGTGATTTTGCAGAAGGAAGGGAAATCTGTTTAAGGCTTTGCGTTATTCGAACGAGCGAATCCGCATGCATTTAATGTAAATAATGTAAATATAAATGCCTCATTTAAAAGGCCGTGCATTTCATATTTTACGATTATTTTTATTTAATAAATTACAGTCCTGCAATTTGTGGTTTCATTTTTTTTATTACTTTAATTTTATACATAATTTCAATAAAATTCTTATTATTATTAGTCAGGAATGAGTATAAATTATATTAAAACATAAACGGATTTCTAAGAAAAGGATTACTTCCAATTCTCGATAATGAAAGTAATGATTGCCATGTGACAAATATAAACATCTGGAAAATCTTTGGAGTTATCGTAAATCATTGTGAAATATAGAATTATTCAAAGATTTCAGTGGAAAATCTTCTGAAAAATCATCTTGCTTCATTGTGAAATATATATTTGACCACTGTTGTCAATCAACTACAATTATTCAAAGGTTTCTGTGGCAAATTTTAGGAAAATATATTTGGATCCATTTTATTTAAATACAAGATTTATTAAAAGTTTTTAGTGAAAAATCTTTGTAAAAACCACTTGCTTCATTGTGAAATATATATTGGACTACTGTTGTCAATCAACTACAATTATTCAAAGGTTTCAGTGGAAAATCTCTGGAAAAAAATATCTTACTTTATTGTGAAATATATATTGGACCACTGTTGTTAATCAACTACATTTATTCAAAGGTTTCAGTGGAAAATCTTCTGAAAAATCATCTTGCTTCTTTGTGAAATATATATTTGACCACTGTTGTCAATCAATTACAATTATTCAAAGGTTTCAGTGAAATATCTTAAAAACGTCTACAAAATCATTCTTCTTCATTGTAAAATATATTTGGATCAATGGTCTTAACTTATAATTGCAAATTTTTTAAAGGTTTTAGTGGTAATTAACTTTTACAAAATCATATTTTTTCATTAAAAAAATATATTAGAAATAATATCATTCAATTATGATTGAAAATTATTCAAAGTTCAAGGAAATATTTTAAAAAATTATATTTTTTCATTAGAAATAAAATTTGGACCAATGTCATTCAATTACAATTATTCAAAAGTTTCAGTGGAAAATCTTCTGAAAAATATCTTTCTTTATTTTGAAATATATTTGAACCAAAGTTATTTAAATATAATTCCTGCAACAATACAAAAAAAACAAAATGTAACATTTCCATATAATAATAATATTTAAACAAAACTGTTGCTTTTTCTTAAATATAATTGATAATTATTAAAAGTTTCCAAAAAATACCAAATAACTTGGTTTAATAAATTATAAGTTTTAGTAAAACATTTAACACTAATCATAGGTTTCTGGTTAGATCAATGACGGTTATTTTTTTAGAACTGGGACAAAGAAACAAAATAAGAGAATAGATCACGTCCTTTATTGTTTTAAAACATTACATTTTTAATTTTCTATACCATTAAAATTTGTTTCGGGCTATATAGAACTTCCAGGAGGGCCACATATGGCCCGCGGGCCGAAATTACTCATTACTGTGTTAATAAACGTAATGCATACACACTATTTGTGACATGATAACTTATATATATATATAAATTGTACTAAGTTATGCAATTGCAATTATTATCTCATTTCCAGTATTATCATAACTAATTGCACTTGGTACTTCTGATAAATATTTGTATCTCATGTCACTTCAACTGTAGATACAGAATGATACAAGCAAATAAACATAAACAACATAAACGTTTTAATTACTGATCAAATAGAATAAGTAAGAATGAAAGGTAACTTAACATCCTTCAACGATTAAATTAAACGTTGATTCACATATCAAGAGTGAGACTTGCACTTGATTGAATTTAATTAAGTTATTGGAAAGATTTTCTTTGCCGTGTGTCAATATTATGTTTGTGCGCTGAATCAGGTATGTGCCGGAATCCGCGTATAAATATTGTATATAAATTAATTGACGTCCATTCGTTAATTGCATCAGCTCTAAGTGGCTCGAATGTGTACGAGATACATAATACGACCACGAAGAAAGTAACTCAATTTCGTGGCTATCGACGGTCATTACATATTTATCAATTAACAATTTTCATAAATTTAAATAAATCGGACGACGGTGCATAATTTACAAATTGAAAATTGCGATAAAATTTACGATTGAATTCATTTGAATACGTGATGCAAGTACGATACAAGTAGCTTCTGAATGACGCACGAATAATATTAAAAAAATATAAATTATATTGTCTCTTTTATCAATGAGAAAAGTAATACATTTATATAAGAAATGCTACTACTTAACTCTTGTTGAAAAAGTGCTTAGTAAATTATAAAGAAGCTAGAAATTGTAGAAATGTTCTGCATATACATGTTTTGTTTTTGTACTTTATTATTTATGAAAATTTATAATTATTGGAATAAGTATTGTTATTATTATTACTATAAAATGCAGGTAATTTTAATTCAATCTTAAAGTTAGATTCAGGAATTTAAAATGGTTCATTAGAAATGTATCTAAAACATAAATGTTGCATTAACCTGATACTGTTTCTTTTGATAGCTTCCTTCACAATTTATATTTAGAACGCCTTGTACATCCTCTACTTAGTACTCAGTACCATGTACTGTATAAACTACATGTTTATTGTAAGGTGACACAACAAATTGCGTGTACTTGCGTAAATAACTATAAGGAACTAAATGTAGTGTATATAATTTCAGTTGGTGCACATAATCAGTGGCAGACTATAAATTAACACAGACATTATATAAATAGATAAATTTGTGACCCCAAATATAATTTACATAGGGACCCCAACTATCCTACTATCCAATGTACATAATTCTTTTTTTGTTATCAAAAGCAACCGAAATACAAAATTTAAAAAATTAGCCAAAATATATCTAACTATTGAAATTAGAAGTTAGATTAATCATTGTCTTAAAAGGATGTTTAGGAATAAGATTTATTTGTTGGCGAAATAGTATTTTGAGTGGTCTTCTTAATTTAGTATACTTGTTACATATATTTGTTTCCAAATCAAATCATCTGCGGAATTTAAGTTTTATTAAAATTAATTATATTCAGGCGTTTTTAAACAATATTTATTATAAAAAAAGAAACATAAAAATTCTAAAATCACATTTTTTAAATGTTTATTTGCAAATATTATTTTTTTAAATAAAGTTAAGAAAACAACATTTTTTCTGATAATTATGCACCAACACCAATATTTAGTTTATTGTATGGATTATTTATTCGAAAAGTGATAATATTTTGAGTTCGATATAAATTACAAATGTTGCGATTATGTCATTTTATGTCTATTCGTTTGAGTTCTTGCTTTAATTAAATCATGCAGATTGATTTTTCTTGAAACTTTTAATTATTCTTATCCAATTCTTATTATCCAAAATCGAATCAGTTTCCACATTTTTTTTAAATTTATCTTCGAATTGTTGACTCATTTCGAATATTATTTCGATTGAAAGTTTATGCAACGTATAATATTTCAACTTTACAAATTTCAAAATGAGTTTGATTTATATATATTTTAGATCTTCCAACTTTATACAAAAAAAAGGCAGCAAATTTAAATGCGGCACTTTTATTGGGGATGTCTATATAAACTTAATTAAAAATAATGTTTTGTTCTTTGTACATGGATTTTCTAGTTACTCCAATTATTTGGAATCCCTTATATGTAGCGTTCAAGTACTTCTTTTTTTTAAGTGATTTTTCTAATTTTAAAATTGATACCTCATCTCATTTATGTCACATGTCTATTTTTTTTAAGGTATTCCTACTTATTCCTACTTATTTTCACAATTTAATGTTTTTGCAAATTATCCGTTGTATTCGTTATATTTATATTAGACAAAAAAGCTTTAGTTTTTTTATTAACGAACATTGCAATTCTTATCTTATTATTAAAAATACATTTAGATCGACTTTTTGTTCTACCAATTATTTTTACAATAATCTATAATACATCAATACCTCGATTAACGAATAGTATGCATATCACTAAGTTACTTTGTTACGCGAAACTTCTTTTTCAGACATAAAAATACTATGGCCAGAATGAAAATATCTTCTTTCGTAAAGAAAATCAAAAACTTTTTTCGAACAAAGAAAAGTTTTATTAAATAAACAATCAATTTACAAAGTGAAATCACATTTTAAAATATGAGCCTAAAGTTTATAGTTTGTGCATTTTTTCTCTGTTATTAAACAATTACCTATGTGAAGTTATTAAATTTAACACTGATCGCTTAACAATAACACCTCTTCTTTAATCAGGATTATTTTCACTGAAAAATAAAAGTTTTTATTATTATTTAATTACTTTTTATATTACTTAACTTAGGACCAAAGGGTCCTTAACTTTTTTAGCTGAAATTTCTTTAATTTCGTCTTGATTTTCTTTGCTTTCTTTATTAACTAAATTTTCTAAATCTTACAGTGTGCAAAATTCAATTTAAGATAGTTCCAAGAACTATCAATGTTTTTAGACTTTAATTTATGAAAGAGTTTTAAAATGTAGTTCCTAGAACATTTATAATATTCTATTCATTGTAATCTGCCTGTGAAAAGTTTTGGAAGATTAAAATAATTTATTTTATTTCCCTTTCGATAAGTTAATGTTTTATTTCCTGTTACTGTTACTATATATTATGCAGTGAATTCATTTATTTAATTAAAAATGAAAGTTTATCTAATGGTATACAGCAGACAAATCTAATTAAACCCGAGATCCTTTTAATGTCGATACACATATATGTTTTTTATTGTAACTAAACGTTTACTTTCGTTTATTCTGGAGTTCGTTAGATCGCTATTTCCCCCCGGTAGTCAATTCCCAATATCAAGTAATGAACCACGAGACATATTTGATAACGTTCGTTGTATATATATTTTTCTTCTTCACATTTTACATCTTCCTCTCGCTCTTTTATTTGGGTAAAAGCATTGACGACATTGAGATGAAGCAATAAAACCGCATTTTTATTGTCGCCACTTGGCGTGGATAAAACATGCACGCATCCATCCATCCCCGGTACTTCCATTTATCGCGTTGATTTATTTTTATGGAAGACAGCAGTCGAAAACCTGTTATAATTATGATTTGAGACATTTGCGCCATTAGAATCCGTTTCTGTCCGTTCAGGTTTATTTCATCATTTTAGTCGAGGAAGAGGAAAAAAGGATTGGATTCGATATGCCACTGGTACAATTCAAATGCGCGAAAAAGAGTCAACGGATCGGAGCGTTTAATTAAAAGGCCAACGGAACTGTGTTACGTGACCTAATAAGGATTTACAGTTGTTAAACCACATGAAATTTTAATTGTGTGCTCGCTCGTCAATTAAGATTGCTCGGACGTCTCGAGGGTTGATCGTCCTCGAAGATAAGTGAAAAACCCTATGCACTTTTCACTTTATTTCTGCCTTTTATACGACTATACAAAAACTAACGAACATCTGCTAACAAATACCATTTTATTTAATTCACATGAGAAACTTCCAAAAATGTAATAAACCATTTCCTTTTCCTTTATATATAGAATTATCTTCTTTTTTTTAATTAATTATTATCTATTCTATTATTATGACCAATAATAAAAAAAAAGGAAATTTAGGTATAAATTATATGGTCTGGATAAAACTTGTAGTGTGTAGTTTTCTTAAATAAGCTTCTTGGCACCTACTAGCTAAATACCCAAAAAAAAATGAACAAAACTAGTTCTAAAATATTCAATAGCAATAACAAAATTAAATTTATTTACATTATTATATATTTTCATCAAATAGTATATTACATGGTACATGTTTATATAATACTTTTTTTACTAATATACAAAACTAGTCTGAAAGCAAGTCTGATTGTTACATTTCAGGCTTTATTTATGACAGGTGTAGGCTGTAAAAAAGAAATTATTGGTGGTCATAAGGAATTTCACAAATATGATATTATAAATTATTGAGGAGGAAGTTGATGTATTTTGCTACAACCATAAAATCAAGTTTTTTACATTAATATAAAGAGTCATAATCTAGAACCTCAGTTTCTGGAAGAACCATTTATTCCTTCCCATTTTATACTTTTCCTCGGATCCTAGAGGTCCTTCATCGAGATCTTGCTCTCTGATGGAAGGTCGACGGTGTAACAAGTGGGAATTAAGTGATTGTAGTTCAATACAATGTGGATCCTGATTTTGCACTTTTCTTGGACAGTGGTCGATTCCAGCGATCAAAGCATGTTCGTACTGTTTGTCAAATGTACCATTGTTGTTCATGATGATGGCCTTCCTTCTAGCTTAACGTCCACTCAGGTCGAGTACGACTTTACCACTTTTCATAGTCTCACCCATCTCGTTTTTTTAATGGTAAATGTAAAAGACGAGATCAAGGAATATATAATTTGAGGTAATAGGTAAAAAAAAGTTCCACAATCCCTGCTTTATGATGCCTATCCTATTTTTATATGTATATTTTGTGTCAATATTTATCCAGACTCATTCCCAAATATTTGTTTTTTTTCGTATTGTACTATTTTTTATAATTAAATATAAAGAGCACACGCGGCTTTTTGAATGAATAAGTTATTTAAAAAAAATCTATTTGTTCTATAGAACAATGGTTTGTTACGTATTTTAGTATTGTAATAATAAATATGGTTTTTCAATTAAAATATAATTCAATGAAATTGTGTTAATTTGCCAATAAACTTGATCAAATTTCTTAAATATTCAATTCGATTATGATTTATTGGCCAATTAGACCAAATTCAATAATTACAAAAAATTAAGAGTAAATATGGAAATTTCTGAAAATATTTGCTATTATTAATTAATTTTCATAGCATTGTTCATCCATGTCGTACTTAGATATAAACATGTCAAATGAAAAAAATAATTGTGAATACAGTTAGAGAAAAATGATGTATTTCATTAAAAACCCGTATGCATCGCAATATATATTAAATACAGTTATATTATTAGAGAAAAAAGATTTGTATCTCTTGCAAGTGTAATAAATAAATGTTATATTTATTGCAATAATAAAAGTTAAACGAAAAGAATAGGATGCAATTAAAATTATCCTCCCAAAGAAAGCTATTTAGTAACGGTTGTTGATGCTGGTAAATTATTGAAAAAGGAATGTCCTTATATGTTTTCATCATATTTGGATGCATCTTCACAGCTTTAAATACAAGACAACATACATATAATATATGTTTAAAGTTTATTAATTTATGAAACTTCCTAATATTTATGCCAAAAATTATAGAAAAATTTAGAAAAATCATCAATAATTGCACTCGATAGATTTTTCAAATAAATTGCTAATTATTAAATACATTTCAATAATATATAACAATAGCAATAATAATATACGTATTTTAATATTAAATTAATTTTCCTTAGAATAAGTAATTTATTAATGATGATGTCAATTTTCAAGTAGTTAAGGTATTGCCACTTACAAAAGTTAAGCAATGGTTGTCTTGTATATTTTTATTTGGTTGGGTGATAAAATGGATTTTCTTTTGATTGAAAAAACAGAAGCACAATTAATAAAATTTACTCCATACACTTATATTTATCAAACTATTATTGTATATAAGATAATACGTTTTAAAGCTGATACAGATTTTTAAAGTAATTTGTGGTTCATAGACAATTGTGTTGGAAATCTTTTGAAAGTTACAAACATTACTGATGAAGTATTGTTAATAATTTATGATTGTAAAATATATTTCTCACCACTGAAAATGTAAATTTTCGTTGAGAATTTGTATTAAAATAAATATACAAAAAATAGAGTGTAGATTTTTATAATTGATAGAAGTAAAGATAATTATCATGTATATTTGTGAATGGTTGGTTGTGAATATAAAAGACCTGAAGATATGTGTTTACATAATTAAAGTACAACAATAGAAAATATTTGGACATTCGTGAGCCATCTTTTGTACTAAATAAGCTGATGTTACGTGTTGCGAGATAAACGGATCTAATTGCCATTCACTTCCTCCTTCATAATTTACCAATTTTCAAGCGTTCCCCGTTGTTGTGTTTGTGTAATTGCATTTGTTTGTTGTATTGAGTCACGTTTTTTAATTGTAGATACCGAGAGAAGGAAGCGTTACAGAAGAGGCTCAGCAAAGTAGTCGAGGCGGCGTCGAAGAGCAGCAGCCGGAGCAGCCGAAGCAGGAATTCCAGCTCGCAAGGTAAGATCCTCAATAAAAGTGCATTTATCTGGTGGGTTTTACGATTTCGGGCATCGAAGTTAATGCATCATTTCAATTCTTCCCATCCAATTAAAGGCGGCTTTTCAGGCTGAAAGCAAAGATCGAGAATGAACAACAACAACAACGAAAAAAAATGAGAATATAAAGAGAGAGAACAAAATGAAGTGAGATATACGCGCCGCTGAAACGGGCCGTGCTTTATGAAAACTCGTGATGTTTGCCTGGGCGTAGGAGTGAAATCTGTAATTACATTGAATCACGCTCTCTTTTTATTATTTTCTACCAGTCTCCTCCGGTCTCAGGTAGATGAAGAAGGAGTCGAGCTCAGATAAGGGAGTGAAGAGAGGTGTAAGCTAATTGAGTGGAAATAATCATTTTTCTCGGACAATTGTATGGGCGATGTTTATGAAACTGACCGTTTGGGCGTTAGAATCACACTTTAACGATTCTATATGTGCCCATTGTGTTTGTCTCGGAAACACAGTGCATTTTATTTACGGTCTGCATATGTATTATATGTGAAATAACAAAAAAAATTGGCAAACCCTATGAAATAAACATTAAGATTAAGATTAATTTAAAAGAAACAGCATGTATAAGCAAAACGATCAACGTGTATTACAAGAATATTTTCAAATGTATTATGCAATTATGTGCATTTTAACCATGAAGATACTTATGTATTCACTTTAGTTCAACAGTGAACGTCAATCAAAGTAATATTATGAAATCTAAATTGAAATGTAGTCATAAGTATTTTACCTATATATCTTTTATAAGTAAAAATTACTTGTTTTTTTCCAAAGATTTGCATTGTAATGTACTGAAACCGAAACAAAAATAAGTACAGCAATTTCAATCAAATCTTAATTAATCACAAAAATATTTTATAATTACATGTTTAAAGTCCTCGATTAGTCCGGTTTCAAGCATTCAGGATATTGAACCCAATAACCGGAATATTGCTGTAACATCTTATTATTTATGGAATCTATGAAAATAATTTCTTTTATTATTGAAGTAGACATTTCTTTTTTTATAACTAAATTTTTATATATGCAATATTTATTAATTTCGTTTAATTTTTTTAATTTAAATTTTATTTTAGAAATGTATGTAATATTAAAAATTATTGATATGATTATTTTGATATTAATTGTCTTAACACTAAATGTATTGTTAGAAAAACTAAATAAAAATAAAATAAGTTTTGTGTTTTTGTGCGGAGTAGTATTTTCTACAATTACCTATTAATATTTGTGATTGTATTTAAGTAGAAGTTTCATATTAATTTTTTCATTAATTTAAAATCATGAAAAGTTAAGTATCCAAATTAAAAATGAATTTACGTTTTACGACGTAATTTGTGGTTGAATTAAGTATGCGCATTACATTTAAAATTTTACTGTATTCCTAATTACAGTATAATTAATAAATTATTTAATTATATTTAATTTTTAATATTTTTTAAAATTTATTTTAAATTGTCCAAATAAAATCAATTTATTGATTTTATATTACATATTTGATACAAATCGAAAAAAGGATAATTTACAAAAAGTGATAATGACAGTAAAAACATATGTTTTTTACCTTTACTTGTATTTAATTTGGATAATATGGAATATTTTAGAAAATATGTTTTTCTATTGTTTTCTGGACGTTCCATTCAATATCTTAAAAATTATCTATAAAAAGTAAATCTAATTATTTTCTTATTAAATATATTATTTCAATTAATAATCAAATTATTTGTAACAAACATTTTACAGTGTTTAATTACCAAGAAATAATAAAATGTAAAATCTTTGTCAATAGGAAGCAATTACATTGTTTACTAATTGTTTTTGCAAATTAATATAATGCAGCATAAACATAATGATTACACTAATTACTGTAATGCTGATTATAATTCCAGTTGCGAGATTCTAGCAGTTGTATGAAATTCATTTCGTATTATACATAACGTGCAGCGATGCAAGAGGTATTATAACTTGTCCTTTTTGCAAAATTAAAATAAAATATATAAATCTCCGTGAAGGAAACACGAGACGGGAAATAAAATACGTCGATGCGAGAGGAATGTTTTTATTTCACTTGAAAATGCAAAATCGTTAAATATTAAAACATACATTTTCCGATGCTCCGTTACGTTTTGCATCCGAACCGATCGAAGGAAATACAAAAGAGAAGCAACACGAATACATGGTAATCGCTCTGATTATGTAATAATATCGTGCGCAAGTAATTAGCGCAAAAATAAATGGTACAGAGAGAAAACGAGATTTATTTGCATTCGGATTTACGGTAAACACGAAATTATGATCTATGAAACTTGTGGAGCAGAAATTTGTTCAGTTAAGTCTCAAGGAGCTAACACTATAAAGGAAACCATTAGTTCCTGGTCACCTTTCTTGTATGCGTTTTCGCCTCTTCTAAATCCTTTTTTTATCTTCTTGTGTTTCTCCATTGTCGACATTATTCCACTTGAATTATTGAATTAAATATAATACAAAACACTCCAGATGGTTATCGCCGTAATTCTGTTTGCTTTCAGAAAATCGTACGTCGTATCCCGCATATCAATTTAAATTGATTCGAACATCCTCCATCCATCATTTCTCCCTAGAGCGGTCGGAAATTTTAATAATCCATGACCGATTCTATTTATTAAGCGCCTTTGTTTTACGAAAGACACCATTTTCTTGTAATCACAGCCATCTGGATGCCGTTTCGTTCCTCTTTTACTCCTCGATGACTTTTTAGGATACGGTCTATTATACTTACTCAGAGATATTTCACTACGATTTCTTCATGTCAACGTAATTCGAAATGACTGAAACCAAATGCCATCAAATTTCTAATAGTCTGATCTCTATAGAAAAAAAAAAACATTATACAAATATTTCAAATTAACAACAATTATTATACGTCAATGACTTTTTAGGCTAATCTCTTGTACTTACTAAAATATATTTTAATCCGATTTCACTGGAGCGAATTACGTCAATGTTATCCGAAATGACTTAATTTCTTATTAAAATTCATAGATTTTTATTATAAATAGTATATATACTGTATATAGTAAGACCTCGTTTAGCACTTTAGATGTATTCCTGAAAACATAGCAAATAGGGAAACGGAAACACAAATTTTGCTTTAATTTTAAGTTGTATTTATAGTAATTTGCATTATAATCTATGTTTTCTATAACACAAACATTTGCATAGAAAAATATTAAGTTTATTTTTGTCATGATGGTCTTGGCTCTTGTGATATTTTTGAGTCATATGTCACTTTCTGATGGTAGCAGGCTTTTGTACGTTCGCCTGCTCTTTTTGCTTTTGCACTCCTGTCAACATATGAACCATTCGCTATAATTTGATCAACGATTTCGGTTATCGTTTCTAAACTTTTTTTAAGAAAATCTGTAGCCATGTGCTTTTGGTTCATCGTCTTCATAATCACTATTGAAAGTCGTCGTTGGTAAGGTCAGAAACCTGCAGTAACTCCTTAATATCCTGCTCATCTACATCTCAAACAAGCATAGATTTTGAGGAAAAATTCGCTACGTTTTCGGGAATAATCGTATTATATACGAATCGATGACATTCCGCGATACTTTGAATCCGGGTAAATTTTGAGCTTTTTAAGGATTCCAGCAAAACGCGTTAGAGCAAATCAGCGTTAATCGAAGCGAGCTTACTATAGTTACATTATATCATAATAATCTAAATAGCAATACCTCGCATTGTCCGGGTTATGGGTTTTGCTAATATCCGAGACTAAGTAAAACCGGACTAATCGAGGAAAGATCAATTATGTTCAAAATTGAATTACACAATTCAAGAAATAATAACATTTTCAAAAATAAATAATTTTATTTTTTTTAGGCTAAACTTTATATATAATTCATTTTAATATAATAATGTCAACATAATTTGAAAGTTCTAAATCTATTTCTATTAATATTGTTTTATAAAACATTAATTTGTACTTTATAGTTTAACAGTAAATAATAAATAAATGTAATAATAAACATACATTAAAGTGATTGTTTTCCTGTAAACAGAATTCAATTATTTTATAATTTATGTTACACTATATTTTCGAAGTAAACAGTAACTACTTATTATTATAAGAATTCATTAAAGCAATTCCAGTAATTAACAATTAAATTTAAAGCTATTTAATTACATACATATTTAATTTAAGCTATTGCATGATTCTTTCCAGCAATTTTCAAATAAAGTTGTTGGAGAAGTAGTTTTGTGTCGAGTAAATAAATATACTTAATGTGTTTATTGAAAGATATAAATTAATCTAGAAAATGAAAAATCTTCTTAATATTATAATTTTGACTTGTTTAGACCCTTAAATTATTTATCCTTGATGATTATCTCTGTCTAGAATTTACGGTTTAATCTTAAATCTATCATAATATACGATTTATGTCAGATGGGACTGAAATGATTATTTAAGAATTTATATAAATTCCATTGGCAGAACTTATGTCTTTCAATATACTTGTGATTTCTAACAAAATTTTCTGGTGGATGTTTAGTATTATATAATAAATCGAGTGATTTAAAGTTTAAGTCTATTTGTTGGTTTGCTGTTATCAAGCAGGTTAATAACCAGGGCATTGGTATGTGATTGGTCTATTTTCGTATCTGCTATTAAACGTTGGTATTGATCTATATGATAAAATTTATTGATTGAAATCTTTGGATAATTTGTATGCTCGATTTGCTGGTTTCAATATTAACTTCTATGTTAGTAATTATAATTTCGATCCTTTCTCTGAACACTTCCAACACTGTTTTATTGGATTGGATTAAAATTTTACCAGAAACATTTATTTCTCCAGATACTATTTCATAGTAATTATATGTCAAGTTCTTTATTTTATGGTAAACGGAGATGCCACACTTTATCTAATTCTTACCATATTCATGAAAAAATCTATACAAAAAATGTGAATCGAAAATTTATAAAAAATTTACAAAGAAAATCACCATAAACTGTAATAAGTTAGTAGTGATTTATTTATTTTTGTAAACAATAATGAAAATAGTGATTTAAATAATATTTTTAACAGATTTCATATTAAATTGATCACGAGTTTGCAAAAACAGGTAATTTATATTATTGAAGAAATTAAATTACGTGCAAGGAATTTCGCACGTTCGTATTATATAAAAGCTTATAAAATCATCTAATTATAGATATTTCCAATTATGGTGAATCATGTTCATGTTAAATTAATATATATCTTTTAATAAGTTAAGTTTTTTCTTTAAAAAATCGTTGAATTGAAACAAAAATATAATAAATCCACAGTTATTTGTAAAGAATACAAATTGCTCTTATTAAAATGACTTAAACATATAATAACAAAAACAAATATCAAGACGTATAAAGCATAAAAATTATACGTACATCTTTTTGTTTCAAATGTCTACTATAATCAATTACAATATTATGACAGTCCCTTTCGTTTCTTTGCTAAATTCAATCACATCAAATAGATATTGTTGAAAAAGCGGTTAATAAATTTTAAAATCAATTATTGAAATGTATACCTTAAATGGTATCGATCAAACATGATTATGCGCTGTAATGGCAAAAGACATTGATGAAATTATGGAAGTAAATGTGAAGTTTAAATAAAAAGAGGCGAGAAGAAAAACTACTATTTAATTATTTATGTAGCAATCAATCAAGATCAAAGAGACTTTAACATTTGTTTGTTTTTGCTATTCATCTATATGTTGAAATAATTAGAGTATTCGACAGTTCTTGAGATTGCGGATTTGTAATTGCAATTAAGAAAATATAAAGATGATTGTGAGAGGTAAGGTAATGGGAGAATGCGAGATGTGTGATTAGGTTTTTTCTTATTTCCAATATAGCGCGTAACTGTAAATCATGTTCGGCGTAAATTTTCTTTAATGGAAAAGGCGACTGCGAAATAAAAAGATAGAGACATTGGCGTCTCATGTATGAATGTATAAGCGCGGAAGCTGTCAAGTTTTCCTCGTATCATTCCGCGGCATGCCTTCAGATGATGATAGATTGAACATGATGAACAAGATCGTCCATACCTGCGGACAGTTCAATGTATGCTCACTTAATAAACACTAATTTGATGCAACAACTGACCTCCGTGCATTGGCGAAACGGAGAGAAACCAGCGTGGAACCAGGAAAAATCAATTAATTATTGTTATTATTATTAACTGTTAGAACGAATGAACGAAATGTTCGTTATGCTAATTGCAAATGCTGCCTCCTCCATATAAGATGCATTCGAAACAGCATGATTTATTATTACCCACCAAATCAATTAATATTTCCATAGTTAGGTGATTTCAGTTATACCAATTGCTTGCAACAAATTGCCGAATTCACACACAATTCACATCGGCAATGCGAATAGAAATAAATAACAGTTGCTTTCAATTTGAAACCGTAATTTCCAATAAAAATTCTCGACAGATTGGCCGCTCGATCAGGCGTTAAAATCACTTTTCAACGGTTCGAGTTCTCTCCAAATATTTCGTAATCGCTACGCGTGAATTCAATTTTCAATTTGTATTTATTTTATTGGAATGTGTAGTAAGTGTAATAATTACTCGCAATGCCGGAAAGATGTTTTTCTTCGACGGCTTTGACGCTTGTATAAGTTGTCTTTAATTGCGATTTTAAGCGACTGCTAGCATTTAAATGAGTTTTCTCATATCCTAACGGCGCTTCTTCGCAATGTCACTGATACCTCTTTGTATATATAGCATGTACCGATTTACGTACTTCTTTAATTCATTGTAGACAGATCATAGATTAAACTTGACAAAGATTGAAATAACTTTAACTCTTCCTTAACTCTTGTGGAAATAAATACATTTAGAGATTTGTTTCTGAATTAGATCAAAAATGTGTTTTTCTCCCAATATGTTTGTGTCTTAACGTATTTTTTGATTACATCAAAATTGATTGATTTAAAAATTTTGAAAAATTGCATCTTATGGTTCAAAATTTATTATTATTGAATCAAAAATACAGTGGAACCTCGCTTTACAAGTATAATTTTTACTCGTATAGTGAAACAATTTTCCCCATATAAACTAATGTTATTTACGATAATGCGTTCCATTTTGCGAGTCATTTTTCTTACAATTTATTTCGCTCGTTATGCGAGGTGGTCGTTAAGCGAGGTTCCACTGTACTCTCTAAATAGATGTGTTTATGCTAATGTTTCTCATACTTCTTCTTTTAATTAATTTTATTTAATTGGATAGATTTACATCAAACGTAATGTTGTGTAAGAAAGAAAAATAATTGATTCAATTTGTCAATAAATTTAAGTAAATATATCATTAATCATAATATAATAAATTACTAATAAAATAAACTTTCCAATTAGCAAATGCTCATTAAACCGTGCTCAATCTAAATTCTTAGAAAATCTCACTTTATAACCCTAAACTTCAATATTAATTAAGTAATCCATTTAATAGGATTACTTATATAAGTACTTTTTTATAGTTACAAGAAACATTTTGAAATTCTATTCTTTTTATTTCTAAAGAATATAATTTTTGCGTTTTAAGAATTAATAATTATTATTTTATAAAACATTGATTTACATTTTACTTTTACTAATTAATTCATTAAAAATAAAATGAATTAAAATAATTAGAACAAAACATATTTTTGTATACGTAAATGATCGTTTCCCATTACGTCTAGTCTATTTTTGTGCGGTTTATTTTCATGTGGTTTTACTTTACTATATTAGTCCGGTTTCTAAGAGTTTTGGATGTGGGTGAAACTGATTACCCGCACTATGCGAGGTATTGCTGTATTTTATGGATCTCTATCGCTAGCCCGACAACCGAAATACCGTCTATCGAAATCCCGATTGTATCGAAATCCCGACTATATCAAAATCTCGACAACCATAATCCCACCGGTATTTTATATGTCTTGATACAAATCAGTTTTTGTACAAGTTTTTTTTGGGATTGTTACAATAAATACTGGTATTATTTATCTTAATATTGGGTAAAGTAAAAAGTTATGAGCGTTTTGTCTTATACATCGAGCTTCTTCTTGACACCAGCCTTATACATATGGTTCCAAACGGTTTTGTGGCTAATTTTCAGTTCCTGGGCAATGGAATAAGTCCGACATGCCGGTCCGACTCGTCGATTTACATGATTTTATCAACATTTTCGACGATTGGCCTACCAGAACGTGTATCATCTTCGACGTCCATATTACCAGAACCGAAACGTTGGAATCAACGCTTTGCTGTTGCATTCGATACTGAATTGAGTCTATAAAAAACACTTTTTTGGCCGCTTGCTACGATTTCTCCTTAGTCGTAGTGGTACTGAAGTAGTGTATACATGTATACATCGTGAGATATGGATAGAGTGATCATCATGAAAAACGCTCAGAACTTTTAACTTCACCTAATACAAGCATTCAATAGTAAGTATTACCAATATTTTGTTTAAATATATAAATTAGATAACGTGTTAATAACATTTATTGAGTTGTTGCTAAGAAAGTTCTAAAATAAGCGTTTATTATTAAATATATTGTCCATTAAATTGTATTACAATGGCCAAGTTTACGCAATTTCATAATTCAAATAGAAAATATTGATGTGAAACTAAAAGGTTGTTTTACGACGCTTAGAAACTGGTTGTAACTACAACAAACAATTAATTTTATTTTCCATGTTCAATGCTATCTGTTAGCTCTACACGTGCAAATCGTTTTCTTTATTTTCTATTGCTTATGAAAATGGGAATCAATTAGTGTTGAATAAGATCTGCGCAATCGTCGATTCGTTTTGCGCGCCCTCCGGCTGGGAATGATGGCTATTTTGCAGCAAAGGTATTGTAATGAAATGCCGTATAAATTGACTGTAGAATTCCCTGAATATCTTCGCATGCCGTGGATCTGTTTAAGGGTAAAATTACCTTTGTGCGCCAACAATATCTCAGTGCCATTGTTAGGCGAAGATTTATTGAAAAATTACGGAAAAAGTTTAAATGGGTATTAAGGAGATGACTGCGATCTACGATTGGAAAAAGCGCTGTTCCTAATCCAATTAAAAAAAAATATGTGTTTGCCATATGGAGAAACGGAACATGGAATGCGTTGTCGTGTGCTTGGAAATTGTAAGATGATATTTTTCTTTCTTTTTTCTTAGTTTCCTCTTGCAATGGATACAAGCGGGTTTACGTTTCGGTGTGATTCATTCAGTGGCCCATTCAATTACTGTTTTCAAGATACTTGCTACAACTGTTGATTGCTGATAATTTCTACTTATTAAGAAATAATCTTTTAAATTATATTTTAAGCTACTTAGGTTTTTCACAAGTTTACAGTAATCCCCCGATTACCACTTAGTATGCTTTTCTAGTCAACAAGCACTATACGAAACAGCGATAAAAAACGAATGCACTTTAACATATTAATAGTTAAATTAAGAACTTATTTAAGCTTATAGTAGATCGAGTTATGTCAAATATTCCAAATTTACCACAATCCACAATTTTGTAAGTAAGTATTTTGTTTTAAATTCTCTCCAAATATTACATTACTATTATTATTGTCATATAATACTGAAAACACACAAAAATTAAAAACCCTTTATTTATTTACTTTTACATGTATACAAGTATACATTTCCCGAAAATGGTGGATAAATGTAAGTTGAACATACATTTACCGACCAAGCTCAGATTTACGGAGAAATGTATACATTTACTGATTATGTACTTTTACCGTGACATATAAATTTTGTAGTTGCAAAAACGATGAAATTTGGTTTAGATTAGCTTTTGTAAACATTTCTTAATTTTATCATTATTTTGTTTTATGCTGTTTATCAAAATCGAATTGCATTCTAAATTATATTGTTAAGTTAAGTTCTTAAGATTGCCGAAAGGACTGAAGCTGTAACATTATGAACGTAATATCGAAATTTAAAATGAAATGTAAGTATTTTTTGATTATATTTGAGAATATAACAATTATTCACGTGAATTCTTCTTGGAAATAAGTAATTGTTTAATGATTAATTGTATATGAAAGTTTATGCATAAAAAATGTACAATTATTGTAAAAAAAACATTTAAAAATTCATTTTTCATTTAGAAAAGCTTGTCTTGTAAGTAATTAATAATGTATAATTAATACAGCAAATCTCACATGTTTATTTTTTAAACGTATTTTCTCACTAATCTCCTGACAGACAATTAATTTGAAACTAAATTGAGTGTATAGTTACAACACGACGAATCCTTCTTACAATTCCAGTAATGCCGCTTGGCTACAATGATAATACGAAATAATGACAAAAAAACCAATGCAAGAGATTTCGTAATGGTCGTTTGTCGTGGTCGTTGTGTGGATTTAAGTGAGATTTAATGGGAGATTAAAAGGACGTTCGGAATGCTCGGATTCGCTTAATTGCGACCACGAAAATAAAATATTCACGAAGAGGAAGCGCACGGAATAAACTAAAATTGGTTTTAATTGATTGTGCATGCTGTTTACTTTTTCTTCTCTTCATATCTCTTCCTTTTATTTGTATTTAAGCTTCCCCCATTCGATTTCATAAATACTTCAGTTGGTCGGGATGGACGATCGGCCGACGTTTATGATCAATTTTCTAAGCCATTTATAATATTAAGTGTGCAATAAATTACATTTGATAATTCCCAGTCGCCGATAAATGCCTTTTAATTGGCCTTATCTTGGTCAGAGATAATTTCCAGCATTTTCGGCTGCCTACAGTGAACAAAGTAGTATGGTTGCAAGGATCGAGATGTGTAGAGCCAGGAGAAGAGAATGAGAAAAGGATAGAGACGGAATGGAACGGAGACAGCAAGGACGTAGTCAGGACGTGGATTTTTATTTATAGCACTCTGAGGCCCATTTATATAAAGCCTTTTTAATTGTCTTCGAAACATGTCTAGGGAAGTTCGCGAACCCACACAAACAGCGAAATTGTTCAGCTCACGACTAGAAAAACGAAGATTTATGGTCTCGGCAGATTCCAACAAAAAATCTATATAAATAAATAAACATGCAAAATAAAAATGTAAGAAGGACAATGCAACAGGACGATGAATTAAAAAAAAATAGAGTGTATGATTCCTACACGTGCGTTCTATGCATATGTAAATTGATTTTTCCTTATAAAGAGGTACAGCACTTTACTTCTTCTATGACATTACTTATGGTTTCGGTATACATGTTTAGACTGGAAATATTAACTAACACGTTGAAACTTTGTGAATTAGAAACTTGTTGTTTCCTATTTATTAGGATTGTTACGACTTAACTATAAAGTTATCAGTAATATAAATCATTTTGTTTTGATTTTATTTAGAATACATAAATAATTTAGAACAACAATTCCGGTTTGAAAATTTCAAAACAAAATTTCTTTTTTGCACTTTATTTTTATCCGATGATAAAGTCCTCGATTAGTCCTGTTACAGATAGTTCGGAATTTTGCCAAAACTAATTACCCGCATATTTATATCTGCTACTGTCAAATTTCATTAGGAAATAATCTGTTTTGACATATGTACCATGAAGTAATAATCCATCATGTGGTTGTAAATTTGAATCATATGTGATAATGATAAGAAATAATGGATTAAATTTAAATTATGTAAAAAGTTTTTCTTTGGAAAGTTTTTGTAAATAATCCTAATTTCAGCTAATACATGAGACATAGTTGAAATTAATTGTAAATATAATTAAAACTAACTATAGCAATTTATTACGCAATGCTGAAATAAGAAAACGCATGTTCCAACGCGCCTAACATTAAATAACAATTTATATTATTTAAAAGGTAATTATGGTCATTATCACCTGCGGTTGCGTAACTTATCTTTAGCGGCGAATAAGTGTAATATGTTCGAAACCGGTAGCTGCTCCAGTTTCGCAATTAATTATAATTAATTAAAAATATTTACCAAATTTGATCCGATACTGATACGCATTGATTTGTAAATGCAAATTGTAATTTAATGATGATAATATGTAATTATTGCTTCATAAATATTGTACAATGTTAAGAGCAATTAACATAGGAAATTTACGATCATATTTCCGAATGGTATCAAAGAAGGTGTTGTTAACACTTGCGTGCTGATTCTGCACCGGATAACGAGGCTTGCAAAAGAAGAACGCGCATAGCAATAACTATCAAATGAATTGATTAATATCAAGACTTGACTTTGAGTTAGGATATTACCAAATATACGCAACTGGTCATATTTCTGGTTTATGTGGGTTTTAGGATGGTATTAATCTCATGGCATAAATTAATATTTAAAATAAATGAGAAATATAAGAACATCTATACATGTTTTATTAAACATTAATTAATTTAATCAGAATGTATAAGGAACTGTTATTATTATTTTCACCTTCAAAATGATGTAAATTATTATGTAAAAGGTCCAATCAAAGCAACTGGTTTCTTAGGGTGAACTACTGTTTAAGTATAGTATTTTTAAGTAAAATTTAAGCAAATGTTCATTTTGGACTTTGTATCTTCTTGTTAAGCATCTGTATATGAAATAAAACATCATTTTTTTCAAATTTTGACTTATAGTAACTAGTTATTGTTGTGACTGCTTTCTGGACTATTCACAAATTAGATCGGTCCAATTTAGGCAACTTTTTGTCCAAAATAAGGAAAATTTGTTAAATAATTGAAAATATAATATTAGTATATAATAATGAACAATATTTATTTTATAATAACATACACAGGACTATTATATATATAATTTGGGTCAATCTTAGGTTTGTTAACTTTATATTAAAATATTTTATTTTAATTATGTCTAAAGACAATAATAGATCAAGTTACATTAGTGGTCCAACCTAGACATCCGTCCTAATTTGGTCACAATATGATGGTTGTTGACGAGGATAATGCGGAAGATTTATTGTATGGATGGAAGAGAAAAAAGAATGTAGCTTCACGATGCGTGCATGGCGAATTAAAAACGGCTTATATAATTTAAGTGTATAAATGGCAAATCATGATAAAGTAATTTAATAGTTATCATTAGCCGGTTCGCGTGCAAAAAGGGCACTGGAAAGGCGCACATCACAAAGTTGCCATTGAATCGTGTGCTATATGGCGTACTGAAAAGGCTTTATGGCTTGCATGAGACACGCATTTTTATTCGAATTTCGTGCTGCCTCTGTTTTTTGCTCTTTTTTTATTTGTATTTATTTTTTGTAGACATCCACCGTCGTCCTCTTCCTCTTCTTATTCCCCCATGTGTACCGTCGTCCTCGTCGTGTTCTCTTTTTTTTTCATCTTCCCGTTTATATACGGAATCCTTTTTGGCATCGCATTGCCCCTTTTTATGCTCTTTTCGCATCGCACGATTTACGCGATGAATTGATGCACGAAGCCCCCCAATGGGACCGAAAACGTCCTTTTTCTCCTGCCTTCCATTGCACATTCGAAACATCAAACGGATCCGAACCGTTCTGTACCATAGAACACCAGCAAACACACATGCACTTTAATGAAAGGCCTTTAACAACATTCACTGTCAATAGAAGATTTTTTTCTCGTGACAAATTAATTAAAAGACTACTCCCCTGACGCAACTCTTTCACGTCGAACAACATTGGTTTTTCCTTTCAAAAATCACCTACTTATATTGATCTAATCGACACATTACGTTTGATAAACCTTTTTATTAGCGTAAATACAGAAGTATACTTTTTAACACTTGTCTTCGGCTTACATGTTTAGATATTTCTCTATTAGACAAGGAGAACAAAGTTTCTTCGCATTAATTTGATGCAACGTGTGTAGACTTTCAGCTTTTTCTTTTTTTTTATCCAAAATTGTATTTAGTTCTAATATTTTATTAAGTCTATATAAACCTAATTAGAATATTTTTTTCTGAAAGTTCGAAATTAATATTTTCATTATTTAAGGAATTTAGTTAGCTTTCTTAAAATAATATCGAATATATGAATATTGTCTTTTCATATGTGAAAGGTTTAATTTGTCAAGTATTTATTTAAGGTTGTTGGTTGGTTACAAAATTTTTAAAACTTGAAAAGTAGATCATTGTTTAGAAATTAAGAAATTGTACCAAATTACTGCAATATTTTTTTAATTTTTATAAGTAATATCAGATAATCAGTTGCTGATGATTATAATATAATCAAATTCTAAAAGCTTTATAATATTCGTTGTATTTTGTTGTTATATTAGATTCAGCTATTAGTTGTAATTTTTTCATAAGTATTGTCATAACTTTCTTTTTTGCAATATGCTTTTATAATTGAATAATCTATTAGAAAATTCAACATTTTGTTGTAAATAGAACGTTACTTTTTTGAACATCTATCAATTAAAGATTATAAGAAAAAAAAATGAATAAAATAGTAATAGTGAATTTTCTTATAACTTAATCAAATCAGTTGAAATTACCGTCTTCCTATTTGGAATACATTTATCTATAAAGAAGAAACCGCAGAGGAAGTAAAAAGCAAAGACATTTCTCACTCCTTTTCAAGTAAATCTCGATTGGGAATGTAATAAACAGCGTTTGATTTTATTCCGGCTCGTTGACGTGTCTGTGTGTGTGCGGCTTTGAAAGAAATGCGAAAAACTCGAAAAGTACTATACGGGTGAGGACGAAATAGAATGAAGAAAAAAAGGATCGCGCACATTCAGAAGGCAAAAGAAGGAAGGAAAAGGTTAACATGAAAAAGGAAAACGTTCGAGGCGTAACTATGTGAAGCATGTGGAAGTGGTTTCGTTGCAACTACTAATATATATATATATACCTCACACAAACATACATATATACATACGAAGCTACTTTCTAAGGTGGTATTAAAGATTAACACTAATGATTCTGTTGGTTTTGATTTAATTAATGCTGCAAAGTTTCTGCTTTATTTCGAAAAGCTGTAATTACTTGTTTCTGATTGTTTGTTACGTGTTTTTGTTTTAGTAGTAATGTTATTACTTTATTTTCATAATTATCAAATAAATTGCATCATAAATAATGAATCATTTAAGTGGTCATATAATTATAATTGTAATAATAATAACAATTTGCGGAAAAGCAGTGAATATATCCGCCCTATCCTTTACACAAGATACACTTCGCCTATAGAAAATTGCCACAAGCTCTCCGTGCTGGCGCAGTTTTAAAATCTAAATTCTAAGCTAGTATTTTTCATACGGAAAAACTTGTAAAAACTTTGGCGTTAGTTTTGTAGAGGTGGAGGTGAAATACACCACAATATAAATAATACATATCAGAACCCGTTGCAAATGCGATCATGAGAAATCTCTACCTGCAAAGGGTTAAAAGTAATTCAATAATCATTTTTTTTTATTTGGGAAATAAGAAAATTTCAGGTAATTTCTTATAACCATGGATTCATGTATTATTCCAGAATATTTATGTATATCTTTAAAGATAATAAAGTAAAATATAAACACGAAACGTATTTAAAACTGTCCTTTAAATTACATAGAAAATTAATATTTTGTAAACTTATAGAAACTGGATTTCCAAATTATTCTAGGTATATTTTGTTTTCAGCCAAGGTGACTAATTCGAATGTTGACTGTATTATGTTACATTTTAAGTCTTCAAAATTTGTTTGAAATCTTCTTTGCTAATTATTTCATCATAAACTGTGATTATTTGTAAGAATAAAATTTTTATGTGACAATTTTATATAAATATTGTTTATTAACACAAAATAGTCAATTTAGCAGAAATTGTTTAAATTAATGCATTTCTCTATTTTGTATACTGATATGTTACTATAATTTGTTAATAAATAAGTATATGTAAAGTAGTATATGCAGATGTTGTGCGGTTCTGGTATGAACCGATACAATTGAACAGTTTCTTTCGGTTTTTGAAGTGTCCGCGACCGGTGAAATGGGTCGGTTTAGTGGATGAATTATCGCGCCAGACCTAGGATTAATTAGTGAGTAATTAGTGCAATTAAGGATACTGTTCCGTGGCCGAGCATCTGTGAAATGGATTGAACCATTACCCAGTGCACCAATTAAAGGTAATGGGTTGGTTGCATAGCGTTTGCTTAAACGAGAGAAGGCTCCAGAGGAGGTATCAGAAAACCATAGGGGAAATTTAGTGCCGCATTAAAATTATAAACTGTTAAGCTGCATCTCGTGTATGTATGTGTGTGTGTGTGCGACCGTCCGGATTTGCATATGCGGCCACCGTATTAACATATCCATGCAAGAAATAACAAACATATCCATCCTTACGTCGGTCTATTTTATGTTATATACCCATTCGACATGCGACATTCTTCAACATTTCACATCGACACACATGCACATTCACATACAGACAACACACAGAGATATCAGCAGCAGTAACGAAAACCTGCTCTCTTTAAACCGATTTAAATATATAAATATTTACCTGAAATATTTAAATCATGTAACTGAAGAAGATATAAAAAACGATCGTTTCTAATAATATTTATTTCGTATATTCGCATTATTATTATATAGATTAAATTGTTATCTATATAATATTTAATAATTTAGCTTCCTAGTAACTTTTATTAAGAAATATTCAAATTATACAATAAATTTAGAAAAATTAGTTTTGTTTTTCTTATTTTTATTAACTAATATATATTAAATGAAATAATAAACTTTTATGGAAGTCATTTATTATCATTGACATAATTATTATATATTTTTTTTTATTAATTACAGATTATTAATTGTAATTAAAAAATCTTTTGGCCTAATTCTTGACATATTTTTGGCTTATTTCCATATATTTTCATCTTAATTCCAACAAATTATTGTCATGGTAATAGATTTACTCTCGGTTTATTCCTAAATTGTGACTAATTCAAGACTTTTTTCTTATTTTTATTGTTACATATGTTATGTGTAAAATATACACAATTTCTCGTCTAATTCTTACCTTGTTTTAGTCTCATTTTCATGTCACTATTAATTTCATTGGCATTTGAAGTAATTTTTATCAAGAAGAAGAAACACAAATTAATAACGCAAACTTTATTATCTGCTAGAAATATTAGGTTTTGTAAGTTTTCAGAATTGTTATTAAGACTAAAATATATATTATGAAAGTTTATTAAAATTAAAAAAAAATCATATGCCTTTCAAACTATTTCTCATTACATCACATTTTTGTCTATTGGAATACTTATCAATTAAGAAATAATTTTAATGCATTTTTAAATATTTTAAATTAGAATTAGAATTAAAAAAAGCAACAAATATTGAATATAATGATGATATTGCCTTTTTATTACTTCTTTCTATTCCGTTTTTAGCTGTATTCAATCAATACGATTTTTTTTAAATCGACAGACAGTTCTATCAGTTTTCTGATTTACAATAAATTGTATGGGTTTGTTGCTTTCCGGTTTCTGTATTATTATTGCATTTGTCTATAAATAAATATATTATGTAATATCGTTTAGTGTGAGCTCATTGTAATGGGTGTCCAATAATATCAATCTTTAAATCAAACTGTTAACCAACCGAAAACGTAATCAACTTTTGACTATAAAGGAAAGGAAGGTTTGTACACATTTTGTTTTTGCAAAATACAAAATATTTAATAAATTTTCAACTATTTTTATTGGCTTAAATTTGGTACCATCGTTCTCTTTCTTGTCTTAAATATTCAATACAATCGAAATATTTATTTATAATTTTATTCATTAATTAAACATAGATAATTTTTAGCAATAATAGTAAGAATATTTATTGCAACAATTAGTTAAATAGGGGGCTGGCTTTTCGTCCTATTTGTGTTTTTTGTTGATAATTGATATTTATACAAATTGAAATCCATTAGAAAAAAAATGAAACAAAGTTTAATTATACATACGTTACTTTCTAAAGAAAATGAAAAGCTTTGTTTTTGAACAAAGGAATGTTTTATTATATAAGCTATCAACTTACAAAGTAAAATCACATGTAAAAGTTGATGGTTTTTGATTTTTTTTATTCATTTAACAATTGCCTATGCACTGATCGCTTAACACTTCTTCTTTCATATTAATGATCAAAGATTTATGGTTGTTAATATTCTTTAATTTTGTCTTTATTTTATTAGTTGTCTTCATCGCTAACAGGATTTTATAAACCTTCTACTTAAAAAAAGCATCATCTTCTGTATTCAATAAATTTCTGACACCATCTTAATCGACATTTCCGAAATCTATTGATTAAGTCATCTGGATAACTTCATTTTTAATTTGTTGAATGTTATTTTCTTTTAGTACAACTTCTGGCTATATTTAACGCCAAACTCTATGTAATCATTTCTTAGAGACAACTTTCTAAGAACTATCAATGTTTTCAGATAGTTTCGGACTTTGTTATATCGTTTTCAGATTTAGTATTTTTTCTGCTAATAGATAAAATATGTAGGGAGAATACATAAATTTAATATAAGTCCTGTCCGATTTTTCAAATTAAGAGGTCAAAAGGGCACAGAAAATTACAACAAATACAGAAAACATTTATTTCTTACGAAAAAAATAATTAATAGTTAATAATCACTTTAAAACTAGATTTTTTCTACATGATTCCATTTTGAGGTAAATTCAATAAAACAATGATTGTAACGTAAAATCAAACATAATATCTTGTAGAGTAGTACATTTTCTTTCGAATGACGTTTTTTAACTTTTGGCGCGCATTTTTGAATTTGAAAAAGCGGACTAGACTTATGTTAACACCCAATAATTTTAATACGTTTTATGATAATTTTATATTGAATGAATGTAAACTGTAGATTATAATCATTTTTATTATTCTTTGGTTCGTTAAAAAAGATTTACATTTGCTTCATCAAAAAATAGTCCAAAACGAAAGGACTCCGTGGAATTTCAGAAGCGAATCGTCAGCTCTCGCAAAGTATGCATTGTTTCATTAACGAGCAATACCTGTAAGTAATATTAATAATATCGGCGATGCGATGCGACCATCGTCGACGGAGGACAGTGATGAAATTTCGGTTGATTTTATTTCACTTCATCCTTTCAGTTCCTCTCTCCTCTTTCTCCAGCGTGCGGATCCTTTCCTTCTGTTTTCAGTTTGTTTCTCGTATATTGTTCGCTTTGTTTTGTTTGATTGTTGTTTCGTTTTGTATTTTGTTTGTTTTTGGGTCGCGGTGGATGACAGGATTTCCTCGTTATTTCTGTGTGACGAATCGCG
This sequence comes from Nicrophorus vespilloides, assembly GCF_001412225.1. Classification (NCBI taxonomy): domain Eukaryota; kingdom Metazoa; phylum Arthropoda; class Insecta; order Coleoptera; family Silphidae; genus Nicrophorus; species Nicrophorus vespilloides. Next base: position 178,673 of record NW_017099730.1, read on the forward strand.
GAGGCAACAACGTCGACCGAAGAAGAGAACGAGAAGACCACGAGAAGACCGAGCCACCAGCTGTCTGATTTAGAGTCGCTAAACTTGTCCAAGAGCACAAAAACAGTAACAATGCATCGGGGTCGGCGCTGACCACATTTCAGTCCACCACTTCGACTCCCGGACACATTCATCTCATTCCCAATCAACAGAACCCAAAAACCGTTTCGGTTCTCATTCCTTTTCAGCTCTATATGTATGGATGGCTATGTATATAATACTTACATACATACAAAATTTTACTCTCTCAATAAGATCACCTAACTGTTTGAAATTTATAAATTTGGTCATATATCGTTTATCGAGTTAAAATCTATTATAAAATACACTGGAACTTCGAACGTATTCCGTCTAACACACAATTGTACTGGTTTTGAAAAAAAAAACAAATTAAACACATCTTTATGTCTTCCTTCAAGTACTGAAAAATGACATTTCGGAATGATAATAAAAGAAACAAATAGATATGCAGCAAAGAAAGTAGTATTTAGTATTTCTTTAATTATTTGCTTTTGTTATATAACTTATATTTTATTCGTATGCCAATGAGTTAAGTAATATAAGAAACCTACGTTATTATTTGTTCGACTTTCCATATCTCAAATAATTTGTTTCAGTTTTCATTATCATTTCTTTATTATAATTATAATTGACTTATTCTATTAATAATATGAAAGATCTTAATTTTGTTGTATATTTAACGACAAAAGTTGAAATAGTTTAACTATACGAATGCTTTAAAAAAATGAATCATAAATATTTTATGTTCAATTTTTAATTAATGTTTAACTTTTTTTTGCTAATTTTGGGCTTATTCCACCCTTTTTATTAAATAATGATAATTTTTCTCGTATAAATCTGGTATAAATAGAATTAATAATTATACCTATTTGAAAACTAATATAAAATTGATTAAATAAAGATACTTTTTTTTACATTTATTCAAGAAATAGTTGAAAATATTATTCAAATCCGCGTATCTCTCTCAACAAGATTAATTAATTATAAAGAGAAATTAAATTATAAATGCAAATCGCCGAGATTCAATTAAAACCGAGAGTAAACCAATTAATATTCAAATGTAATTCATCTTTTTATGCTTATTAATATTAAGAAATAGATATACTTTGAAGGGTGTAAATATTTGAGGTCAATAACTTATAATATTGACGATTAATTTCTATTAACTTTAATAACTGCAAATATATTTTTGTGTTAAGTTAGGTTTAAATTAATCTTGTGGTTGCTAAAGCATTCGATGTCGAGATTAAAACTAAAAAACAAAAGAAACTTGACAAAGGCCTTTGGAAATATCTATGGCATTGCGATTTTTTAAATAATGTCCTCTTCCTTATAAAGTTGCTCCGAGGAATGCAGGAAGATGAAAGGATGTTGTGCGAACAATAAAAGCGTTTTGTTAAACGATGAAACGCGTTCTTAGCAAAGTGAAGCGAAAATATGATTATGTTCTTAAGCATCGCAGGTGATAATTTAAAGGCGTTCTAATGTATTGAACCGTGAAACGTGCTAAATCGTGCAATTTTTCCAATCCCATAAATAAAATCCTCGAGAACGCAATCACAATTACTGTACTTAACGTTCATTTTATATTAAATATATTTTTAATTCACGATTTATAAGATTTGAAAGAAAAGTTAACGGAATTAGATAATTAAAAAAATATAGTATTTATAACTGTTTCGTCTTTTCTAACGTAAAATTTTAATTAAATTAATTATTTACTCATTTTGATTAAATACAATATATATATATTTTTTGTATTTTATTCACAATCTGTTCATCAATGTGAACATTGAGTAAATTTAAAATCGCTGTTGACATTAAATGGATAAACTTTCACGGTGGATTACCATTATGATGATTTTGAATATTGATAATTATATCTATATACTAAATCCAACGGTTTGCAACGCTTCAGCCTGTTTGTTGTTTCACTGTTGTCGAGTAGGCCAATAGCCAGAACATTAATATGTGACTTCAGTCTGTCTTGGTATCTACTACTAAATGTTGGTATTGTATCATCCATATCTATATGAAGATCTTCGTGTATTTGTTTATTCTTGACGAACCATGGAGCCATAATAATAGTTCTTAGGCATTTTTATTGGAACCTTTGAAATATAATATAATTAAAGTACATTTTCCTCTAGTAGAAAGCTTTAGCTAAATTACGTTAAATCGTTAAAATTACGAGAAATAAAAAGTTGGAAATATATAATAGTGACTTCTATTTCTAGTAATTATTTTTTCATATATAATATGTGCAGAATTGAGAATTATAAGATTATCAAATTTGTTATTATTTACATAAGTTTCAAAGTTAAGTTTATTACTTTACTGCTAATTAATTCTTTAAGAAATAAGGTATTAACAGAGATTATGTCATAAAGTAATTGCTGAAAGGATAATATTTCCTGATTTAATGTATTCCATTCTGAAATTCAATTTGAAAGCACAGTATGAATGTACTTCATATTTTAGATATATTAGATAACTTATTATATAATAAAGCCGACAAACTTTATGAAACTTCAATGAAATAAGTATGTTTCTATGAAATTTGGAGCGGATGAGGAAATTGTCTTATACCATATGTAGATTAGTAGCATACATACCTACATACGCACTATTTCTTTATATTGATATTATGCAATTAGTGGCAGAATCCATTCAATTCTAGTTACTCTAAACTAGCTCAAAGTTATAAATAAATGTTAGATTTATTGAATTACATAAACATTGTGAAAAGTGGGTTCCAACCTTAATTACTTTTTTTTATGTCCTAGTTATTTTCTTGACTTACAACGAGTGAAAATACGAGTTAATACGCTAATTATTCTATAAACATCAAAATTGATGATTGTTATATCATTGAGATAATATTAAGACATTGTGATTATTCGATAATAATTATTATTATTTTTATCTTCTATGATATGAGTTTTATCTTCAGTGATATGATTCGATTATAAAATTATTAATAATTTTGAATGTAATAAATCTGTCCCAAACTTTTAGGAACTTTTTTAAGTTCTAATTATCCTTATTGTTTTTGTTATTTAATGCGGTAATGAACATCAAAATTGATGATTTCCATGATCATTAAGTGAAAACGAACGAGCAAGGAGATGATTCGATAATAATTATTATCTATTGTGCAAGAGTGTGTCGTAATAAAGAGGTTTTCAGTCGGCCGTTCAGAAATAAACCACTCCACGATTCGTGTAATAAAACGCCCGTAAAATCATCACCTCGACCTTAAGTCATGTAATTTCCCTCGAACTGATTGTTGCTCGGCCGGCGATTCCATTTTAATACCAGCAATTAATATTTATTATTTAAAGCTTTCCACTTTTCTGCTCAATTACGTACATAAATTCGCATTAATAACATCCATAAATAATCCACTTCAATGTAGTGTCTACTCATTACCGGGATTTAGATTAAGGTTTTGCAACTTGAGAACTGGTCGGAGTTCTCGGTATTACCTTACCAATAGCATCACTTTCGCACTGCAAAGAGGATAAATAGTTAAATTGGTTACAAAATAATAGAAGAAAAAGAAGAAGAAAATGCTGATTGATGCAACAACTTAGTTGAACTTACCTGCAAGCCTGACCTTTATTTAAACTAAACATGGAGAGGTTATTTGTTCATGTAAAGAAAGACATTACAAATGATCTACAATGAAATTGTTGTTTTCTAATGTTAGCTTATTTTAGTCTAATGAATAAAGTATAACGACTTGACAACAAAACAATTTTATCAATTGATAAAAATACTCATTTTCAACAGAATAAAAACAGATTAATAAATTATTAAAAAAGTTAACAATATTGGTTAACAGTTATTATATGAATATAAATTTCTGACTAACATCACATAACATGTAATTACAGCATTTATTAGTTGTGTCTCAAAAATTGTTAAAATTTAAGATCATAGAGTTACATCAGTGATTCCCAAAGTGGTCTATATCGACCCCCAGGGGTCTATGACTACCTGCAAGGGGTCTACGTCAGCGAAAAAAAAATTTGAGGATCCATGAAATGAAAATGGGGGCCCACGATAGTGGATCTCAACATACATTGATAGTACCTATTTACTTACATTATACTATCTTATAATATAAAGACATATACATTATTTATAAAAGTACCTATGAAGTAAAAAAAAATATTATATATGTTTATAAAATTGTGTAAGTTGTAGGATGTAGGCATTCGCTTTGTGGTCGCAATACATTATGGACATAAAAACCTGCACATAATGATATACCGGTATCATCTTGTTACAAGCATACGCGCAGTCTCAGAGCAAAGATCTTAATAATTATAAAGATGTCCCAATATATCTATCCAAAACCAAAAAACATGGCAAGTGGTCTACGACAAAAAAAAGTTTGAGAACCTTTGAGTTACATAAACATAAAAATGGTTGATATTAGTTTTATTTATATTATCAACATTATATAAAACATATATTTGAAATGGATATAATATGTTTCCTTTGTAATACAGCATAGTTAGGGTCTGCAATGCGGATGGGTCTACAAGAATGAGATTTCTATCTATGTATCAACGAAAAAATATTTGAAATAGAATTTGCCTCCCTCTCGTCATCGTTTAAAGTCATCTACTTAACTGGTGCCTTGGGCCCAAACAGTGTTTGTCCAAAGACCCAAAAGATAATGGTCTGCTTTTGTATCGAACAAAGGGTTCTCAAACAATGCTTGCGGAATAGCTCGATATTTCTAGCACATCACTGGTTATAGATAGCCACAGTATATGCACGTAACATTATAGATACACTATGAATTCTAAAAGATGAGTTATAGTTTTAGCTTAAATATTTAGTTGATTTTCCTTTGAAATAGCTACATTCTATGAGCATATTCCTTATTCTTCTGATTCTTGAAGAAACGTAGTTATGGTAATTATTTAGAGATCTTCAATTGAAATAATCATTCTTGAATCATTATGAATATGTGTTTCGGTTTGTTACTTCATTTCTATATATTGGACAAAGACCATACATTTTGTCTACGAACAACGCTAAAATGAATTAATATTTATCTTATGTAAGATTTCAACTTAAAGGTATAATAATAAGTATCTTATTTGGATTAGTAATTGTTAGTTAAATCTTACTAAACTACTGAATTATTTGTTCTGTTTGTTTCTGTTATAATGTAACTTATTTCTATGAATAATTATAATATCTTCTTGTTGGAGTAGTTGATAACGGTTGTTGTAAAAATTCTATTCATTGTTTCCTTACATAATATATTTCACAATAACCATTTGTTTTCTTGAATATCTACTTGTAATCTTCTAATGCATTTTCTCTTTTATATGTGTATCTATTATAAAGCAATGTTTAGGGAACATGACAAAATATTAGTTTCCTTCAGAGAATATATGCACCTACTAATTTAGTCTTGCTGTTTAGACCTACGCATTTCTTTGCACAAAGCCATTATCAAATGAATTAATATTGTATTTGAATATAAAAGATCTCTTCTTTTATTTAAACTTCTGGTAACATATTCATATCTAGTTGTGTTATTCATAAATTAATTTTAATAATTATGAACGTTTGAATGTCTATAGAAAAGATGAAACCTGAACTTGTACAATTTAAAATAAAAAAAGAATCGAAACCCTTCGATCATACTAGAGCTGAAAACGTAGAAATTAATTGAATCTCCACTAATTATAATTTAATTAGTTTTGGAGCAGGGAGGAAATTAATTGATATTTAAATAATAGAAGAAAATTAAACAAAATTCGAACACTTATAAGAAATAAGTTTATTTTAAGTTGTTACTATGTATTTTTTATTCATTCTAATTATAAATGTTTGAATGTCTATAGCAGGGGTGGCCAGAATTTTTGCAAAAAGAGCCGCATCTAAACTTTTTGGTATAATAATTTTTTAAAAATCTCAACCATAATATAAAATATATATAATATTTGTGTTTTGTTGTGGTTCAACTAGCCACAACAAGACTCTAGAAGTGCCGCATGCGGCTCACGAGCCACAGTTTGGCCACCCCTGGTCTATAGAAAAGATGACAGCTGAACTTGAATAATTTTAAATGAACAAAATAATCTAGAAACGTAGAAATTAATTGAATCTCCACTAATTATAATCTAATTAGTTTCGGAGCAGGGAGGGCAGTGAGTTGGTATTTAAACAATACAAAAAAAATAAATAAAATTCGAACATTTAGAAGAAATAAGTCTATTTTAAGTTGTTGCTAGGTATTTTTTCCATTATAATAATGAAAGTTTGAATGTCTATAGAAAAGATGAGAGCTAAACTTGAATAATTTTAAATGAACAAAATAATCTAAATCATTTGCATCATTCTAGAGCTGAAAACGTAGAAATTAATTGAATCTCCACTAATTATAATCTAATTAGTTTCGGAGAAGGGAGGGCATTAGTTGATATTTAAATAATAGAAGAAAATTAAACGAAATTCGAACACTTAGAAGAAATAAGTCTATTTTAAGTTGTTGCTAGGTATTTTTTTCCATTATAATAATGAAATTTTGAATGTCTATAGAAAAGATGAGAGCTGAACTTGAATAATTTTAAATGAAAAAAGGATCGAAACCCTTCGCATCATACTAGAGCTGAAAACGTAGAAATTAATTGAATCTCCACTAATTATGATCTAATTAGTTTCGGAGCAGGGAGGGCAGTTAATTGAGAACATCCATACAATGCCAGGTGATTACAATCTCACAAAATGCAATTAATCATTCTTTTCAACTATTTTTTTTGTAATCCCTTCATCTCTAAGATAAAATTATTAACTACGATGCACACTTGCTGTGGTTCAAACGAAACTGCATTCAATTCAAACGAAAGAATCATCAACAACATAAATCAGCACAGGCTCAATTTGTGTGATGTAATCATTTTGAATTTAAATCACGAATCGTTGTATGCAACCATACATACAGCAGTGTTTAACATTTACGTAAATATTGACACATTGCGCAAAGTTTTCTTTGTTGTTACATGGCATATTTTCCCTTCAGCAATATATTAATAATTTATTTGCTTTCTATTCAGGATTATTATGATTGTGAATTGAATTTTGTTTTTATATCTTTCTTATTTACCTTTGTTAATATGTATAATATTAACAATAAATTATATATTTTGTAAGGTTTGATATTTTTGTCTTAAATTAATAAAAATAATATGAATTACATTATTGAATGGTGTAAAAAAATATTTCAATAAATTGCAAATATTGCGCATAGGTGTCGCTAGTAGTATAAATTATTTCGAATTTACATCATAAGTATACTTAAATATTATTGGTTGTGAAACTTTGGTTGTAGAATAAGAAACGTATTCAAAATTTATATTATTTATAGTAAAATTTTAGTATGTAGTACTGAAATAAAATCTTTTCAGTACAAATTATATATTTTTTTTGTACTCAACTATAGATTATTTTTTCCATATAAACATAATTATTATTGTAATGATGACTTTACTAAATATTAACTTAAATTAATGACAGTAATAATTATACACATTTACATGTAAGAAAGACTTTGTGATCAATAGACAGCTGTGAGTAAAATCTCATATAAATCTTTTTTTATTAATGATGTTAAACATATTTATTACAGCTAATAAATAAAGTAATAAACAATATGAGAAAGTATTGAGAATATATATAGGAAATTACCAGATCAGTGAATGTTCATACATGAATCATATTTATAAATCATAATTTCAAACTGACTCCTCCATGCACAACGTTTACTCACATCTGATATCCAATAAACAAGAAGTATTGAAGGTTCGAAAACCAGTACGTCCACGAAGGTCGTACCATATAAATCTCGTGTAAACGCGCAATGGGTTTAAGTCTACAATTAACTTTTCACCTCTGTTATCATATGCACTATAAACTAGTTTCATGATCTTATAGCAAAAACCACTTAGAACGCTTTCGTTAAAACAACTAAAATGGAAGTTGATTTACCTTATAAAGAGTTCATTCATATAAAGACTTAGTTATAAATAACAAAAACTTTCTTAACTATTATAATGGAGTAATGATATAATTGGAACAATAAATAATTATCAATTCTAATTACTTCAATTATATTAAGTAAAAAATGCATTTGCAACGCGTATTATTATTATATTAAAGAAATAATTATTTATTGCATTACTCATGCGATTCGATGTATGGAAGAAGAGAATGAATGATTAATTTTCCCAAGAAACTGTTCCTGCATCCTCCACATAGACATTAGTATGTACTCGCATCAATGATGAATAAAATAAAATTACTGGTTGAGATTTTTACGGCTGAAAGAGAAAAGCCGTGTTTTTTCTTCTTCAAATCTCTATTCGATTCGAAGAGTTCCTCATTTCATTTGTGTTTTTTTTTGTCTCTTCGCCTTTCATAAACTGAATCGATTAAGATTGATTTACTTTTCTTTCTCTGTGTTAGTAGTTTTTATCGTTTTACTTGTCGTTTAATCGTCAGAGGTTTAGTTACTTCAATATGTTCTGATGCACTCTCATTCATAATCAATTGGTACATTGTTTAAACTGCTTAGTTACAATATCGGAACCTTTGAATTATTAACCGAATGCAATATGGTTCGAAACAGCACTAACCGAGAATATTCAAATTGCGCATAAATAAACATAACATGAATAGCATAAAAGTTGTATAAATTAATAAAACACAGACTTTATTTTGCTTAATTAAAATATAGTTTATTTTAAAATTTGCAAACCGTACCATAGTGAATCCGCACTGATGGAAGCCCCACTGTGCGAGGTATTGATATACTTTATCTTTGGACTTAAAAAGTTTTTGCGACTCCCATTTGGACATAAAAAGTTCCTGCGACCCCCGAACAATGGGTATGCATAGAAAAACAACCAGGATTGATCTGTCATTAATTTTTTGCAACCCTCCAAATATTTATTTGAATTAGAATATCATTTATAGTTCATTTCTTTCAATCATTCATGAATTCAATCTCTTACAATTGTTATTTTGTGCAGCTTTCTATATTTATGAATCGGAATATTTACAGAAGACACATTTTAGACGTGACAACCATTCAAAACACATGGCGTCAACTTTAAATTCGATGTTTTTAATGGGACAGTATGTAATAAAAAAATAGCCTGAAGGGTTTTAAGCAGATAAAAGTTGACCCCATAATTCATTATTGAATTTTCTAGTTTTTGTTCAAAAGCTTTTCCGGTTTTTTTTTTGTTCAATATTCAAGATGTTTTTTTTATTTACTTGTATGTTCTAGATGACTAATGGAAATATTTCTTTGAATCGTTTGTACTTTAATATTAACATATTTATTATTCCATTAGCGAATAAAATTTGTAATATGAGTGTATGATGCTGTGAATATGATATTAAAAATGTGAGTAATTGAATAATTCTAGGTGTGTATGTTAAGGGAAAAATAATAAAATGATGTTTACCATGAGTCAAGCCTTTGTGATTTGACGATGAGTGAAGGTGGAAGGAAGGATATCTGTGTGTTTCACTTTTTTTCCTTCGCAATAAATCGTACGAATGGCCTTTGAAAGTCTCTGGAGGGAAGAGAGAGAGAGAGCCGAAGATCGGAGACGGAGATTTGAGTGAGGAGAAGGTAAGCACATAATGGTCTTCTCGTCGGTCGGTCGATGAGTTTGGTGTAGTCAATTGCGAGCTGGGTCAATGGCTGCCACCTGCCCAGCCATGGTCGCATAAACCTCTAATGTGGGTCGCCTAATTTTAAACCAGCCATTACTTAACATTACAACTGCATTGGAATCGTAGCAGCAAATAGCACGAGGATTCTGTAACAACAACAAAAAATACTGCTTTTCCTGCCTTTTCCTCCATTCCGGAACGGTAAACACCAATAAACGCGTGCGAGAGCGAGAGCTCGATAAATCGCGGCTCCAGGAAACTGGCCTGGAGTAAATGGAATGGCTTTAATGCCGTTTTGGCTCATTGATTCCTCTCCGCCTCTTTTGGATTTCCGTGCAGATTTTTCCGGATTTCGATTTTTGTTTCGATGATCCGCCGCGGCCACCGAGGAATGTATGTTTTTAATGATGGCTTCGTGTCTTTCTTGGCCAAGTCTTGTTGCCTCCAGGCGAAGCCGGCCACAAAACCGATCTCCGCTTCCTTGCTTTCGCGCCACGTCGAATTCCATATTCACGTAGCTTTCATTTTAATGCTACAGATCTTCACGTTTCTTTCAAAGTGTACATAACGCATGCATATAGTTATTTAAGGAAACTAGGCAAATAGCTTTTAATATTATTTTAGATATGAAATTGATTAGTCTATGTTATTTAACCAGGCTTATAGCTTAAAGAATTCAAAGTTAGATTTATGTTTATAATTTTCATATAGACATCATTTTATTGAAAAGTAATCAAAATTGTATTTGCCATTATATTTTGCTGAAATTACTTTTTACCTTTAACATATATATTCAAACATAGAAAATTCATTACTCGATTTCTACTAAACCTAAGCAGTTGTAATTATTATTTGCAATTAAAGTTACTGGTTAGGTTTATTGACCTCTCAATAAGTAACAATTCTGGTAATACATTTATGTACAAAAAAATGCAACAAGAACATGAGTGCCGTTAAAAGAAAAGACTAAAGCATATATATTTAACAACTCAATTTCATATAACTTACATCCATTTACTTTTTATTAAAAATACTGAAGCTCTTAGTACATAGGATGAATATGATATTTTAAGCAATTTGTGTAATTTGACTGTATTGAGTATTTTTTTTTATATATTCTACTTATAGTTTAAGCAACTTAAATGCTTTTAGTCACTGATTTTTATAAATCTTTCACACAAATCAAATATATGGCAGAAATTTTGTAGTAATGTATTATAACTTAATTCTCTTTTAAAGAAGAATCTGTGAATTGTTAACATTAATACAGTAATACCTCGCATAGTGCGAGTAATGGGTTCCGCCAAAATCCCGTTAATCCCCCCTATTTTTTCAAATCAGATTGAATCCGTACTGATTGAACCCGAATTATGTGAGGTATTGTTGTAAATATTTTAAAAAGTACAATAATGTTAATAGTAAACTAAAAAATACATATACAAAGGGATATTAACTTATTTTAAACATTTCGTAAACTTTGGGTTACATTTAAAAAAAACACTTGTTGTTTGATTAATGAATGACGTTATTTATAGTATTTCAGTTTCATATAGTGAACAAATTATAAATAATTAATCTAAATAATAATTCACAATTAATATTATAATAAATATGATATTATTATTAAGTTTTTTAAGTCTAATTAAATACAATGAACATTATATGAATATTAAAATCGATAACGTTATAAATAATACAAAAATAAAAACATATCTTATGTAATTTATGTAATATATATTTATGTTATTTGTATAATTTTTTGAGGTCAAGAAACTTCTTTTTATTCAATTTGCATATAAAGATGTTAAGTGTTTGTTCTCAGGTAGATGGCTTAAATTGAACACTGTACCCAAAGTTTAGATTATCATTCATCCCCTAGAGCTTCTACAAACCCATTTATGAAGGAACATAATAAGGGAAGGACGTTATTATATTATAAATATAAAAAAAATTGCTTAATCATTTTCCATGAACTTATGTTAATTTATTTTTTTTAAATTGTTTTCTTTATACCTTCATCATATTTTATGACATTATATGGTTAATTTAATAACAATATCCATAGCATGGAAAATGGTTAATTAACTAATAAGATTACAGCATAATAGCTTTTATAAATATTTAAATTTAGATCAAATAAAATGATGATCGAATAAAACTTATTACAACTAAAACTAAAAGTTGTGTCTAGTGAAATTAAATTTGTAAATCAATTTTCTCTTTTATTACGTAATAAAGTACAAATGTTATCAAATGAATGTGCAGGGCCGCATTAAGGTTGTTGTGGGCCCTAGCCACCAGTTAGTAGATGACGACGTATGGTATCTTAACAACGACCTAATAAATACGTGGGTCCCAATTATCTCGTGGGCCCTGGGAACTGTGTCTAGTATTCCTAATGGATAAGACTATATTTGATTATTCTATATACCTGTCTGTTACTTAGATACATTTTCTGAGTATACAAAGTTTACTATCCAAATATGATACAATTTATTAATCATAATTTAATTACATAAACAATTACAGCCAGAAAAATGCAATGATTCAATGCAAATTAAATTTAATAGTTTTTAGTACTTCTTTGTTAAAGTGTAATTTGTTCTGTGTTTTCAATATATCTGCAAGAATGTAGTACTAAATTGTAATCACAATAAAAGTTTAGTACTGTTGAACATTCTTACCACTATTATTTCTCTTCCGATTGGTACATGTGATACACGTATAGTAGTGATATAGTGTGTACTGTAAAAGAGGCAGAAAGAGCCATTGGAATAAATAAATGTCTGGAATGGAACTGCATATTTCGAGTTCGAATAGAGTGAATAAAGATGTAAAATCGAATAAATTATTGGATATCCGTTAATTCCGCTTTTGTTACATGATGCCATGCCGCGTGGAGAAAGAGAGGTGAGGTTCGGAGAACGAGTTTCCATTGCAGCATTTAATTTCGCGTGCATTTCTCCTCGTCATAATCCGTCTCACGTTTTATTATCGTTTCAAAACCCATTCCCCTTTTTGCAAATGTTATAAATATTGAACAATTTCCATTGATTCGTGCTACATGAAATTACATATCTGCGTCCCTCTGGGGCCGTTCCAGTAAAGTTGAAGGTAAATCATTGTAATTTACGACATTTTCTTTTTGCCTTTTCCATTGTAAAAAATAAACAGCTTTTTCTCCCTCATCTTCACATAAGATTGTTGCATACAATTAAATGTATACGACTACTTCTGTTTTATTGATTTTATTGAGTGTTTATTTACATACTGACAATTATTATAGTGAATATGTGAATACAGTGGAACCTAGCATAATTTCCAGATTTTGACTCGTATAGTGAAACAATTTTCCCCATTTAAACTAATATTACATGTCGGAAAAAAAGTATTTTTCGCTCGTTAAGCAAGGTTTCACTGTATATTACATATAATTAAACTCAATTGATTTCAATATATATGACGTTGTTTGATACCATTGTAATAGTGACATATGTCAATTTGTTTTTGTTGACTTAGCTACATTTTTTCGTTTTTTATTGACTATTTCCGCCATTCAAAGTTACTAATTTACAACTAGTACCCTGGATATTGTATTTGGTCTGAGATTCAAACTCGCCACCTTTGTATTTTGGCAACACATAATTTCTTATTACTATTATAATAGTACAGTCACTGCTTTGATTCTATGTAATTAGATATGTGGTAAGATGTGGTATAGAGACAAGCACATTTCCTTTTGTTTTTCAAACATAATTAGAAAGAAACAGACTTTACGTATAAATCTATTAGTTTATACAAGATCTATTTGTTGATTTTGTCAGCAGTTCAATATAATTTGAAATCACGCAATGTCAAAAATCTTATTCAATAACATTTCTCAATACTCCACTATCTATCAAAACGTTCCATTATTACAGTTATAAAAAACAAATTTGATATTCTATTGATTTCAGGATTGAACAAAGATGATGTATAAAGTACTATAAAGTTTGGATTTTTTTTCATCATTCATTAATGCTATCTAAGAAATGATACATAAAAGTGTTACAAACGTAATTTCTTCTATTAATCTCTACACATCGGATCGGCGATGGGGTAAATGTGGTAAATTACCCCAAAATGAATTATTGGCGAGTAATGAGGATATTCAGCAATTAAAATATATATAGAAATTCATGAAAAATTTTAAAATTTCCCTTATTAGATTTTCGTAATGGCCTTGGTAAAGGTAACTATTGTAATTTATAAATAGAAAGTTCGGTGATTGTGAAACGGAAATGACATCTGCAATTACCAAATTAAAAAATATCACTGTATTTTGTATATTAACATAAAATTTGGTTACTTTCAACTGAAATTGTATCTAATTACCAACTTCATAATTAATTTATTTTTTTTGACATATTTTGTTTCCAAATATATATGTCTATTATGAAGATGCAAGCTGAATTATTTAAGGTATAAAGTTTTTTTTCTTATTCTTTGGTAGTAGTTGATATAATGGGTAGATGTTATTTCTTCTATTCGTTTATAAATAGCTAAAAGCTGTAACACTTACTCTTGTCACTACCTTTGAATCTGCTAATTTATGATACGATGTCAATACAATTAGCTTTTACGATATTCACCAGCTTTTTTATTCGAGTTCTTCTTTATTTTTTGTCTTATTTTTCTTTTTTTTTTAGTCACCTGCCGCGTTAAATTCGCTTTTAATTTTATGTTTTATCAATTCGATATTAGTGCAGCGTATAAAATCGAGTGGAAAATTTATTATGTAGCTTTTAAAGATTATTTTCAGTCGTCGGAGCTTTCACCGTTTCTGTTCACATTAAATGGGAAGTGTAATATAATCTCGTGTGTGGCTGAGGATTGCAATAATTTACCATCCGTAATGCGATGGTAATTTTAAAATGGAAATTGCGTTTTATGCTCGTCTGCGACGAACAGTCTCTCCTCTCCTCGTCCATCGGCCACTAGGAAAAACCAATTAAAAAATAATCAGCGACGACAAACCGACATCACTAAATATTTTATTTCCTCACCGACTGAAACGGCATTCATATACATTCCACGTATCCTTTAATCATTTTATCAAATATTAAT
>NW_017099730.1:193571-228768 GCF_001412225.1 Nicrophorus vespilloides
ATTATACACTAATTACCAATATTACATTTAACTTCATTTATATATTAGTTTTCAGTTAAATTTTATTGTACCAAAACAGTTTCATTCCATAAACACATTTTTTAGTAAAAATATGTATAATTTTTGTCTTAAAATCATTTTATATTATATTCATCTAAGTACATGAAGTGACTAAAAAATTCTTATATAATTACTTATCATTCTAGTAAGAACATATTATAGAACTTACTTGAATAATAGTTAAAGAAATGTCGAATTTGACTAAAAGAAGAGTTACACACTTCTGCTATAGTTAGTTGATCAAAAAAACAAGAAGTTCGAAAATTAACTTTCAAAGATATATACTTAGATAGGTTGAATAGTAATTTGAAATATTATATAGAACTTTAAGTGGATTATATAATTATACAGATAAAAGTACAATTTAGAAAAAGATGTATAACTTTAAGTGGATTAAACCAATTCTAAAACTAATCCAAATGTCAATAATAAATTACTCTAAAAGCATTTAGTTGAATCGAAGAGAGAATCAAAAGTATATATATATAGGAAATATAAGGAAAGCCTTGATTCAGATATATATGTACAAGCAATTAACTTATCGGATAACAACCTTGCAACTCACTGAACCGCTTCAAATCACTGGATTTACAATTTCGTTTTAATTAGATGTGAAGATAATGTGATTTTATAATTTGTATTTCTGCTTAAAACTGTAACAGAAATCTGCCTCCAGGTAGTAAATTCCACTCATTGTCAATTACAAACGGATTTACTAAATTTTTAAATAAAACTACTTATAAATGATTAATATAATCAGAAAATATAAATCAATGATTTTACAATCTCATTTTTTCAAAATTAATAGATCTGTCTACAAGAAACTAAAGTTTTATAGTTTAATTTTGATTGAAAATTCTAGAGTTTTTATTATTTCTAAATATATTTCTAAAAAAAATGTATCACATTGTTATAATAAACAAAGAAAAAAGTGTATAGCAGATACATACAAGTATTGATTGAAAAATAAAACTTGTAATTTTAAATTGTATAATAAAGTATGTGATTTATATCTATTCTGCAGTTAAAAAATATTGGTAATAATGATAAAATAAAACAACTAAAATGAAATAAATATAGGAAGAGAAATGTTTTTAGTTTTTTATGTAATAATTTATATTCTACATGATCTTTGAAGTTTCATAAATATATATATAGAATTTATAAGAATGGTTATAAGAAAAAAGATTGGCTGTCAGTAAGATTATGTTTCAATCATTCCATATTGTAGATAAACTTGTGTTTCCCTGGAGGAAGTTTAAAAAAGTTTTTTTTCATTTCTGTCTTAAAGGAGTTTCAAGATTTTCTTACAGTACTTGAATATTTGCTGCAAGGAGTAAAACGATCATCGATTGCAAGTGTTGGCGCAATTAAAAAGTAATCAATTGGAAATAGAGGTTTTCTTTTGTGACAAAGCGCGTCGTTTTTGTTTGTTGTCGTAGTAATGTTCTGTGTGTGCGCGCGTTTTTTGTGTGCATGTGTGTCTTAATAGTCGATTTGGATCCAAGGTGAGTTGTGAGGGCTGCAAACAGGTTCTCTCTCCAAAGGAGAGAAGTAAAGTCTTCAGCGCTTATGTTTCTTTTATAAACAAGAGTGTGTGCGCATGTAGTAGACCTGCCCATACAGGTGGATAATCTTAAACGAATAACTGGAGAATGTTTTGAATATCTCCGGAGTGTTAAACGCGAGGCATTCCTTCCTTTCCTGCCCTCAAAAAAGATTTTACTGAGCGTCGTTCATTTTTTCCTTCGCTGATATTTGTTTATTTGTTAGTTGTTGTTGCAGTTGCTGTTTGTTTATTTCGTCTTACCATTCCTCGTCTTCGGTTTTGCTTCGAAAACGGAATGAGATTTCGCACACGCGAACTCCTCTTCTCCACTCTTTCACCGTCTTCCGTCAAATCCGTAATTATGGTAATGCCTTTTGCTCATCTCGCCCAGACGGTTATTAGTTTGGTATTCACGGTGCCTCCGAGTCTCAAAACTAATACCAGATGAAATTTCCACATTAGTATTATTATCATTATCATCCACGTCTTGCTCTCGATCTCTTCTTACTCATCATCTTCTCCTCCTTCCTTCCTTCTCCGACTTGTTCTTTCCTTTATTCCTCCTTCTTTCTTATATTTTTTTGTTCGTTGTTGTTGCCTCCACATCTTCGTCGACTCCTTCTTAATTCCTCTTGGGGTTACTACACTACGTATTGCCCCCCAAGCTACGGCCTCTTGATTGATTAATACACCACTCGTTTTCGGTCCAGTTTAATCATCAAAAATGCATTTGATCGTAATTATTAACTTCTCCTTTTTATTCTCCACATTTCATTCCTTTACAGTTACAAACAGAAATTACCAAACCAAATTACACTCATCACACATTCAGATTAATAAGAAAGGAACGAACCGACGAAAAACCCGAAAAAATACACTCGTTATTATTCTTCAACAATTCAAAAGATTCCTTCGTCATTCAGTTTCTATTCAAGAGACGAAGAAACGAAATTAATAAAGACTTTAACTTAACTTTAACTTAAAATATTAATTGAATTATATTAATGATATTATTTATCAATGTATTAAAACTATATATTTTGGCCAAATAAAAATAAATAAATAATTTTTATTATGAAAACTGAATAATTTGGACCGAATATTAGCAAAAGGGGGCAATATGATGAGTTTGCAATAAAATACTAATAATTAGTTATTTTTTTTATAAAGACTTTCAGTCAATTTACATATAGAGATCACCCATTCTTAAAATATCATTTTTATGTCATTTTTTTTAATCTAATATTTTAAATAAATGATATAATCATATTTTTTTATTTGTTTTACTAATGAATGTATTATAATGAACTATTTTTGTTTACTGTAAGTTCATTTTCTCAAAGAATACTTTCTTTAGCCAGAAGACATTAATGCTAATTAGCATTCCATCAGATACGCATTGAATATCTCAAAAGAAAAAGAATGAGCAGGAAACGATAGTTAAAAGTAATAGAATTAAACGTGAATGTTCAAGAATGATTTTGTTAAGTGACTTCTTGGAACAAAAATATCACGTAATTAAAAAAAAGTAATAAATGTACACCTATAATAAAAGTATATAAATAATTTTATCAATATTTTAAAGAGAGTCATTTTAAAATAAATGTGTAATATATATAAACTAATTTTAATACCTAACACTAAGATTAAGAAATATACATCTCAATCTTAAATATTTTTATAATGGTTTATAAACTGATACTTTAATTATTAATACATCTTATTAATCTAGATAAATTTGTGTACAGTGGCTGTAAACTTTGGGGTCTTGGACTAACATTGTTTGGCCCTCATTTGGGGGACCTCGACTAACATTGTCTTGGGGACCTCAACTAACATTGTTTGGGGACCTCGACTAACACTATTTAGGATTTTACCCAATTAACCCAAGTTTAGGTTAGTTATGTTTATTTTGCTACCGCAAGGGGTCTGTTTGATTGAACGGGGCCCAGAGCTACAGCCTATAAAAACCATGCCTAAATCCGCCCCTTATGCAATGAACATAATCCGTTTGCTACTCGAATTGTTCGTTAACCGATTTAAGCAACTATAAGGAACGTCAATCGGTCGATGTTCAAACTTGTATTTGTTGTAAGAACATACAAATCTTTCGGACGAGTTTTGTTCGTTTTCCGAACTGTTTTTCATGTTAACCATTCATCCTCTAAAATCTACTTATGATACTTATTAACATAACATTGCTTGCAAAAGGAGACTTTTCACTTGTAATTGTTTTTCTACAATTTATTATATAATACTGAAATTGTAAATGGATTTATAAACAACTAGTTTTTACTTTCTTTCTAGAAGAAAGAATATCTCCGATTATTAAAGAAAGTACTAAGTATTTTACAACCATAATAATTAGTAAAAATAAAATACGTTATCTATAACAAAAAAAAATGATAAAATTGTTCAAAATACGGTTCATTTGTATGTAAAGTGAATTAGCAAGTTTGTCAAATACAAATAAATGTAAGAAATAATGTGAAACTTCTTAGTGTCACTTAAAAAATAAACTTAATAGATCAAATGGATTCGTTCCCATTTTCTGTGCGATAATTTCCACGCGTGTTAATGTTTCATATGCATTTTCGTATGTTCTTGAATGACCCGGAATGGGCGAAATAAATGACCGTGTAATTCAATTAACACGCTTAAATAAACTTATCATGAGTCTTTGTGGGTTGCCACAATGGCCTAAGACTGCCTACAATACAATTGTAAACACCTTCGAACCTCCGTATATTTCTACATCGCATTTGCCGCCTACGCGTCTATAACTGTAACAAAAAGAAATAATAGTAGTTATAATAATAGGTTAAAGCGTATTTTTAAGGTAAACAGAAGCAGATGGTTTTTGGTTGACCAATGAGTTAAATAAATGCTTCTTTCATAATTTTATGAATTTGTATGATATAATAATTCATATAGTTGAAACTTAACTAATTACGTGCGTTTTATATATGAGAAAAATAATTGTTTATATATTAAATTAAGAATATAAAGAATCAAAAATATAAAAGTTTTGAAAAAAATAATTAAAGTCTTACTTCGTTTAACGTTAAATCTGATAAAGAAGCTTTCATCTAACGAAATCCGCAATTGTCCGAAAACATAAATGGAAAGAAGAAATTCTCAAAATATGATCAGAAATTATACTAGAAGACACAATTTTTTTTATTTTAATTAGATATTAATTCTTACAATATAAAATCAGACATAAACTACAATATTTTCAGAGTATACAAAATTAATGCAAACAGTTAAGAGGTTTAACAAATAAGTTAAGTATTTTAGATATTCTAAAAATTGACTAAAAAATTGCAAATTAGTTTTGAAATTTATGAATTGAAATTGCGTAAATTTTAAAATGTATACAACTTATTATTATTTAAAAAACGATTATGAATATGCATAATGAATATAAAGGTTTAGAATAAAGAGGGTAGACGAATAATGAAAGAAGAAGATTAAGGAGTTAAGAATAAAGATAGTAAAGGATTTAGTACCGGTGGAAGAAATTGGAAATGAAGATAATTGAGGAACTAGGAATTAATTTGGCCGATAGATTTAGAATAAAAAATAATTAGTAAGTTTAGGAATTGGGATTGAAGAAGATCGAGGAATTAAGATTGACAAAGATCGAGAAATTAGGAATTTTGAAATGTATACGTGTTCAACTTATTAATATTATTTAAAATGCGATTATGATAATGTAGAACATGCAAAATTAATGTAAAGTTTTAGAATGCGTAGAAAAGTAAAGGAGCGTAGAAAGAAGGAAATGCTATTGGATTTGAAGACACCGGTCATTCCGATAATTACCATGTCAGACGCGACTAGCAATAAATGTAATAGCATTTAGCCTGCTCGAACTAGTCAATCCAGTTTTTAGACTCAATACCTGAAAGCGAATCAATTAACAAATACTCGCCTCTCTAACACTATCTGCATAAATCATGTCCATCATGGATAAAGTGCACCAATGAACCCGAAACAATGAAAACTCACTCTTTTATTGTACCAATTTTTCTTAGCTTAAGCCCACATTTTTTTTCCATCCAACATTATTTCCATCTGCCACGCCTGCAAAAGCTTCACAATGGTCGCGTTAAATCGAGAATAGACCACACACAACTTTATATAGTTAGTATACACTGTATATAGATACACAAATACATGTAGAAAATAAAACCCAACCTACATTGCAGATTAAATTCCTCTCGGTACAGTAATTTTAATTTTATTGAAGAGTTCATTTTGCAAACGAAATTTCGCTCATCTAAATATAAAATTTGCTGACTTTTTCCGTTTTGTTTTCGTTCGTCAGTTCCGTTGTCTTCTTACGTATATGCCTCCTCCATTTCGGCGTTTCTCTTTGGCTCTTCGTGTTTTATGCATCAAGATGAAGTTGTAAAGCGCTAAAGTAGAAAATGTTATTATTCCGAGAAGCGGAGTGGAGATAACCCGAGAACCGGATTAATAAAATGATTTGATTACAATCTCTTTCTCCGAGCCGTACGACGGACATTAAATAACGTGCATAAGCGAAAGAATAACAACAATTTCGAAACCACACACGCGAGACAAGAAAAACAATATTTTCTTGTTACTCCTCCTTTCCTCGACTCTTGCGACATTTTCCTGCTTCACAATCTCGGGAAGGAGAAATTAGGATTATTTATAAATGAATTATATTAAGGAATTAAGAAGGTTGAAGTAATAAAATTTATGAAGAAGATTGAGTAATTAGGAATAAAGAGGGTAGACGAATTAGAAAAGAAAAAGATTAAGGAATTAGAAATAAAGTAGATAGAGGGAGTTACGAATAAAGATAGTTAGGGATTTAGGTAAAAGAAGGCTGATAAATTAGGAATAAATAAGGTGGAACATATGAAGAAAGTTTAGGGATGAAAAATATTGTTGAATTAGGAATGTTGAAGGTTGAGGAAATAGAAATAGAAAATTGAGGAAATAATGAATTAGGATGATAAATTTGAAATTAGGGAGGAATTAGAAACGAAAAATATTTTTGATTGAGGAATTAAAAATAACAAAGTTTACGGAATTTAGAAGATTGAGGAAAGAATGACGTTGAAGAATTAGTACTAAAGTAGATTGGAGAATTTGGAATGGATGAAATAGGTATAAAGAAAGTGGAAGGAACTAGGAATTAAGAAAACTGAGGAATTAAGATTGTAGAATGTTGTTAAATTAGGTAAGGTAGAATAAATTAGGAACGAAGCAGGTTGTAGAAATTTAAGAGTACACAACGATCCAAGTAGGAGCTACGAACTTCCTCCAGCTTCCTGCTAATTATCATTTAATTAAACTCTGACCCCTTGGCTTCATCTCCATATGCGCATACAAAATATGCATTCTTATATACATATATACATTCTTTTTACGACTACTCTAAATTATAGCTTCGGCAAACTTTTATAATCGTAAAAAATAAACGAAACTTAATTGGGTAAAATTGTTGCCTTCCTCCTTAACGGCTAATGTAATCAATTTATTAACTGCTCTATCATTAATAAATCACGCAGATTTTGTTTGGTCGGTAAAGCAAATGCGAGCTAGAACAATAGTTTTAATGAAATTAACCTCGTTTCTTTTATTGCTATATTTTTAATCACTCCCTACACTTAATTACTTCCTCATAAAAATCAGTGTTGTTCTAATTAATTTCAAAGATAATTAACTACAAGTCCGTAATATCATGTTCACAACATCCTAACGACCTTACGTATTTAACAATAAAATTATTTTAGAAGTTTTATAACATTTTGTTATCAATGTATGTCTGATGTTGAACGAAAAGAATAATATTGTATTTTTTTTAATTTAAATTTAAAAGCATTTTTATGTTCTGATAATAAAACCTAATCAATCTATTAAGGTTTTGGGAGCTAATGCTAGTAGTGATATAAAGAATGCTTGGGTCACTTCTTCACGATTGTTTAACAGGGTAAGATTTAGACATGGTTTTTATGAGCTGCAGCCCCGTCGAGGGCCCCCAAATAAAGTTAGTTGATGGCCCCCAACATTGTTAGCTGAAAACTTCCAAATATTGTTAGTCGAGGGCCCCCAATCATCCAATAAATACTTAATAGCTTCTTCCTAAAACTGGAATTACTACAATTATTTGTAAACTTAATTAACTACAAACCTCGTTCTCACAACCTTATGCAATTTGATTACATTATTAATTTCGGTTTTCTACTCGAGCCGTTTTTGTTTAATTTTCAATCAATGGTTGTGTCAAGAGATTTATGAAATCTGTAATTATTTTCGTCTGAAATCCTTGACGTGGATCGCGCATAGAAAGTTAATCATTATATATGGGATAATTAATTCAAATGATTTCACGGTATTTGAATTCCCGAGCAGATTTACTTTTCGAAAGAATGTTGTAGAATCCACGTGATTTTCATCTGATTTATTAGAATAAATTATACTCATACACGACACTTGTTACGTTGAAAATCACAAAACGTTTTTAAATTAACAAAACTAGACTTGGCTTGAAATTTGGATTATCTGTGAAAAACGTAACGGCTTCGCACATTCAATTATTACACGATTTACAGTTTTAATCATTGCGATTTAACAAAAATGGATTTTAAGCGATTTTTATATTATAAAAAAAACGTGTTTTTTAGCGTAATTATTTAATTAACATTTATATAGAAAGTAAATTTATGAAGCTGACATGGTAATCAATCAAAAAACTTATGAAAAGAGAAGTACATAATAATTATTAAAATTAAACTTATTTTGATTTCGATAAATAAATAACACGAAATTATTTGAAATTTATATATTTAGTGCTTAGAATGAAATTATTTCATTAAAAACCACTTACGAAACGTCTAGAAAATCATTATATAATCAGAGAAACATATTTTTTTTATATATATATATATAATTAGTACTTATGTAATTTTATTTAAAATTTTATTTTATATATAAAAATGAAAGTGAAAAACTTTTATACCATTTTTTAACTGAATAAATATTTATTTTTACACGCATGAAGAATGAACTATTAACATTGACTGATATGGACGTACGTTTCACCAAAATTGGAAGAACCTATTCAAATGTATTGGCTCTTTTTGCATTGATCTATGCTTCCCCAGACACTATAAAAATCATGTACCGAGATTGAAATCTTCCGATAAGCCGGAAAAGCATGCACAGAAACGTGCTTCCACGTCGCACATGTGCCTAAGTCAATGTTAAACGACGTTTCTTTGACAGCAAATACCTACAATTGCTGAAAGTGTGAAAGCTAATTAATTAGTGGTAGCTTCGTAAACAAGAGAAACACTGTTTTCCTGAATATATTATTTTACGCACCATAAATAAAACTTGTCAACCATAATAAGTTACATAACAACATCAGTATTGATTACAAATCCAGTCTACAATCATTAATTAATTAAATTATTTAAAATAGGTATAATTTGAGAGCACAGCTTGGGCCCGTCTGAACTAACATTGCCTGGGACCCACAATTAACTTTGTTTGGGGGCCCTCAACTTACATTGTTTTGTGTGGCCTCGTCTAAAATTGCCTGGGGCCTTTGACAAATACTGCTTGGGTGCCCTTGACTAACATTATTTGGGGGACCACACCTAACACTGTTTGGGGACACTCGACTAACATGCCAAGTATAGCAATACCCTGCATAGTTGGAAACCCCACTAATCGAGGAATATTAATAAATAATCTGCACAAAAAGAAACGTCAATGAATAAATGGAAAAGCCGTACTATAGTGAATTAGGACTGAACGAAGCGATATATTACTTTTCTGAAAATTAGGATTGTACATATTTATCATGTATAATCATATTATTGGAATTAAATAGTTAATTACAAGAAAATTTGTATTTTATACGGTTGCCATTAACACAAATATGTATAATGTAATACAATAAAAATGGCTATTTTCATAGATTAAGATGAAAGAAACCGCACATTGTGTGTGCGTGGAAAAATAAACTTTTACTTTTTTAATTAGTAAACTCATACATTATTAATTCATCAAGGCATTGTCTATGAAGAGGAAAAAATATACGAACAATTGAATAATTATTTGAGCTAATGTTCGGAAAATAAGCGGAAACATATTTATAGTTTTGTTAATAACAAGCGAAGGAGTTAATCATTTTTGCTAATCAATTATTGAAAGATTAATTACGGCTATAATAACTGCAATAAATCATTCTTTTACTAATGAATTAATTTTAACTAACGTTTAAAAATATATGTTTAAATTATTTGAATTAAAATAAACAGAAAATCTTCATATTCTGATATTTTCAGAAACTGTAGTGAAATATGATGCATTTTAGGTAAACAAATACTAAATATTATGTTACTTGGAAATAAAGTATTAAATTAAATTTGAGAAACTTGATTACTTCTAACGTAAAAACTAATAAAAACTATATAGTTAATGTATGAAGTCATTTTATAGAGTAATAAAATCATGTTAAATAATAGGATCCTTGGATGTCATTATCGATTTCTGAAATATGTAATAAATGTAGACGGTTTAATTAGTAGTCGGAGATCTTAATAATAAATTTACTTCAGTTATGAAACGATTTTATTACATTTTTATTATGAATATTCAAATACTTAGACATATTTCATTCTGTAGGATCCATTTCGTTTAGTATTTTTTCCCAATTTGTGTTTTATTTCAGTCTTAATTAACAGAGACAAATAATGTCGTTAAATATATGTTGTTTACAGGTCAATTTTACAGGACTATCTATTTCTAAATATAAAAATAACTATAATTTATAGCAATATGTTTAAATTATTGTTCAGTTGACATAAATATATTTATACTATATAAAACAATCTGAAGTTTAGTTCATTAATTATAGTGGTTTTAGTGAAGCTACTCTTGTAATATTCAAAACAATGTAAAAATCTGAATTTCGTGTGTTGATAAATGATTGCTTTTTGATGGGAAAAAATGTTGTTGAAGCAAAGTAATGTCTTGATAAGTGTTATGGGTACTCTTCTCCGTGGACACAAATGGTAGAGAAGTGGTTTGCTGATTTGCGTCCAAATTAGGCAATTGTTGCAGAAAACATAAAAATGTCTACAAAATGGTCGTAAATTGATGTTGCGCGATATAGCTGACATCCTGTAGATATCAGAAGGCTATGTATTCACCATTAGAAACCTTTGTTCGAAATGGCTACCGCGTTCAAGCTCAAAGTGAATCAAAAACAACAACGAGTTGATGATTCCGAGCGCTGTATGGAGCTGTTCAAGCGAAATAAAAAGGTTTTTTTTCATGCGATATGTAACAATGGATAAAACCTGGATCCACCACTATACTCAAGAGTCAAATCGGTAATGAACTGAGTGGATGGATAGCAAAGGGTGAAAGCTGTATTTTAAAGCCAAAGATACAAGAAAAGTATCGAAATGTTACAAAAGCGCTGCTATGAATGCGTCACTTTTGAAGGAGACTATGTTCATGAATGAAGTCGAATATTGCCCAAAAGTTGTTGTTTTCATTTGCAAAAATTAAGAAAACTACAATTAAAAAAATACGGTAACAATTATACAAAAAAGAAACGTACATAACTGTAGACGTAAACGTTCTAAAACTCTTGGGAAAATGTTGAACGTTTGTCAAAATTAATATTGTATTTTAATTTACATATGGATGTTCAAATCTTTTTAAACAACTTTGAAATAAGCTTGTCAGGATTAAGATTGATTACTGCTTCTAATAAAAATATTGTTAATTAGTAAACATTGATTTTTTTTTTAATTTAACATGTTTTTTCTATAACCAAATCTTATTTTTTTAAAATTTTATTGTGAATATATAATATTAAGAAATTAATTAATGATTTAAAATTATGTTTCAGCTTAATTCATCATAACCACATCACCCATGTAATTCATTATTATATTGAGAAACTGTAATACATTAGTTGTCCAATTTATAACTTTTGTATAGCGTTTGATTGATAATGAGCTAAGTTGTTTCCAATTACATAATTGGGTCATTTGCAAATCGATCAAAGCGTATACAACTCGTACATAATAAAATACAATTACTATGAATTGATAATGGATACAACCACGTTTCGTGTTGATATTACAGTTGATTTTCTTCATGAGGACAGTTAATAAAACGGTCGGGTCCGTTGATTCCGCGCCTCGATTGATCCATCGATCGATCAATCAATCAATCAGGATTTTCTCTCCCTCCGAATAGCCGCTTATGCAACGGAGTGCCATTAATATTTCCACGTTGGAAATTGATTGGACCGAGCGTTGATGTGTTGCAAAATGTTCGAATGTGTTCTGTTGCTCGCCTATTGTTCGTGGTTGTTCTGAGAAAATGACTTCGGTTGTGCAATTCGGTATTAAACTGATTGATGGTTACACACTGCAACTACGGTTAAGATAAACAAATAAATAATATGTAAATAGATGTAGGGGGCGGCATTACGTAATATACCTGTATGTTTGTGTATATGTACAAAGCGAATGATATGAAAAGGAAGGAAGTTATTTGGTACAATATTTTTTTTTCTTCGTCGGTCCTCTTGGTGTGATAAAATCCCCAAAAAGATTCGAAGGCTGTGTTCTTGCGAGAGTGTGTATGTTTCTGTGTGTGCGTTTGTCTGTGTGCGTGTGTGTTTATAAGATGTATAGGTGTGTGAGTATGTTTGTGTGTGGTGAGGTATATTGCAGGTGTAGCACAGGTGAGCGGGGAGGGTCCCGATCAGGTCGCAGGTAGAGTCGAGAGCTGTTCGAGACTAAGCAGTGCATCGAGAAGATTGTGTTAGAGTGTATCTCTCTTGAGGTTGAGTCTGTGTTGGTTGGCTTGTGTTGGCTGTTGTGTTTCTTTCGTGTGTGATGTCTGGAATATGGCCGAGAGCTCGTTCAAAACCTGATGCAAGATGGCTACGTTAGGGCTCTCCAAGGTGTTCATATTGGACAAATACTTCACCGAACTCCAGAAGTTCTGGGAAACCGAAAAGAAACTACAAGGTCTGTAGGTTCCACCACGACTTCTTCTTCTTAGTCTTCGCCTTCCTCCTCCTTTTCCTCTTCCTTTTTATCACCATCGTCGACGTCGTCCTCTTCTCCTTCTTCCCTCTTTCGGATCCGTTGCGAATTTAAAACGAAAACAATATATATACATATATTTATATACATATATATAAACACAAAACCTTCTACAAGAAACGAGTTGAAAAACCAATACCCTACCAACATATCACGATGTTAACTTCTTTGTTGCTGCCGTTTTCCGTCTTCATAGTTTTCCATCTCTTTCTATTACATGAGTTAACAGGGGTGGCTCCAACAACCCAACCTACTCTAATCTCATCAGAAATTACCTCTTCTATATGCGGTATTTCAACCAAACCTTTTTTCTTTCTTCTGCATCTCCACCTTTTTTCATTCTCCCATCTATTTTCATTCCATTCATGGTGCATTCGAATATAACGGACACACGAAATTAATTCCTAATTAAGCATGTAACATTTGGAAAACATACGTTCATCATTACAAAACGTATTTCTCTAATTACAGATTTCATTAACCAATAGAATATAAACATTAATTAACAATGGGCAGAACGCAATAACTTTGTACACAGTTATTTGCGTTTAAAAACAATCTGATCAGCTTTCATAATACTTTTTTTTTTAATAATTCATGCAACAATTAAAAGATATTAAAGAATATTAATATATTTTTAAGAAAATGTAAAATAATCCTTGTATTATGTAGAACTAATGTAAATATTGATTTAAACTAGTTTTTGTTGAAATAACAAAAATTATGGAACAACTTATAATAATAATAGCTACATTAAAGCAATTAAAATTGATTAGGTGATATTACTTAAACTCTTTTAAACATGATGCAAAATAATGTTAATCTGTCACTTCAGATTTAGTATAAAGAATTATTTTGTTTATAAGATATAAAAATATATTAAACACAATAAAATATAACAGTTTCTAAGAATTTATATTGTAGTTTGCTTAATTTTGAATAATAACTAGATTTATACAAATTGCGAATTTTAACAATGAAAAAAAATCTCCCATGGAGATATTATTTTTCCTACATTAATAGAAATAAGTGCTCATTCGCCTTACAAAATAAGTAACGAGTAACTGAACTGCACAGATTATCTTGTCAATGCTAATAAAATTATAAAATTTCAAAGAAAATGTTGCTACTGCTTATACATAATACAACGTACAATTATTATTTTTATTTGAATCTATTTATATATTGTAAGAAATGTCCTACATTATTATTTTCTATTTAAAAAATTCAATTAGATAATAATAGTAATTATGTTTTTTCTAATGTAAGATACTTAAAATTACTTAAAAAAACTCCAAATCAAATATTTACTTATATAATTAAATTGAACCTTGACAATTCTTAATATTATTATGGTTTTGCGTCTAAAGTTTCGAGCAAACATAAATTATTTATTACTATTAAATTTGATGAACTTTTTTTTTCTATATTTTGAACTGAAGATTTATTTTGTTTTGGCAAGTTATCAGAAAAAAGGATTTATTTTGATATACTAGTATTAATTTGAGAAAATTATTTCCTACTTTAGACAGTTTCCATTTCTTTAGTTAATGTAATTCAGAAAACAAGATCAATTGTAAAAAAAATGTTCTAAAAATATGTACAAAATACAGCATGTTTGTAATCAAAACAGTTTTAAATTATAATCTTCTTAGAATCGGTATTCATTAAAAGTTTCTTCTCCATTCCTTCTTGTTGTCTTTCTTCTTCGAACGAAGGACATTTATATTAAGAAACAGAATGAAATAACACAAAAAAAATAAAGCAACGGGGCCGACCACCGTTTTGACATTGGAAACTATTTCTTATTTATGTAAATCGTCGACTATAATTCAAACTCTCTAAGTGGTTAAAAACGTAGTTCTTGTTCATCCTCAAGCAGCCAATAAGACGTATTTACTTACTAAACGTTGCTCAACACGTATTTATTGGTTTTATTTTACGCCAATTTCCACCAAAGAAGTATTTGTATATTGAAATATTTATTAAGGTAATTACGTTTGACGTTGACGTGAAGATTTAAACATTAAGAGAAAAAAAACATGCGATTTTCCATTCTTGATTTTCGGTATCCATCGATTTAAATAATTCTTAATATTTTTTTGTTAAGTTATATAATTATTAATAGGATGAACATAGAATAAGTTTGTTGCAAAATATGTCTATGTTGACACTTTGAAACCAATTTCTAATGGAGAAGAAACACGTACAATGCACGCGCTAAAAGGACTGGAGCTTCCTTACAAAAAGCCTAAATCCAATTTCAAGAAATTGAGTCAACAAGGACACGAAGCAGTATATTGTCTATATTGAAATGTTATTTAAGAATCAATATTTATTGGGTTTTAGTACTTGAGTTCATCGTCTATTTCATGTTACGTAAGATAAGCAATACTTTCCATGAGAAATAAATTTGGATGTATTAACATACACATTAATAAGTGAAGGTGACACATGTAATTATGTGAATATATGCTAAATGTTATGGATTCAAAAGTGTGGAGTAACAAGACAAAGATCTATTACATAAATATCATTTTAATGATATAACTAATCTAATTCAATGTATTATTTTTATAATAAATTTGGGCTAATTGAAATTATTTCAGTACTTCATTTCTACAAATTATATTAAGTTTAGCCAATTAATGTAATAAAAATTTGAATATCTCAATTAAAATAAATAAAAAAATAAATAAATTCATAGCATCAATCAATCAATTAGTATTTGAAGGAATACGATACATTACCAAGAACTTGTAAATAATTTCAACATTTTCTGTTATTTCTTAACAACAACCACAACTAGTCATTTAACCAAATAGTTCATATTTGATTACCAACTTCTTAATTGTTTAATTTTATACAAATTTGTAATAAAAATTAAATCTGTATGCATTCGTTGACAATGAAATAATTGTTCTTATATTCTTT
This sequence comes from Nicrophorus vespilloides, assembly GCF_001412225.1. Taxonomy (NCBI): domain Eukaryota; kingdom Metazoa; phylum Arthropoda; class Insecta; order Coleoptera; family Silphidae; genus Nicrophorus; species Nicrophorus vespilloides. The sequence goes on from NW_017099730.1 coordinate 209,244, forward strand.
GAAGCGTATTTCTTTACTGTTTGACTATATATTCTGGTAAAATCATATCAGTATAATATATATTTAATACCGAAAAATATATAAGTAGATGAAAATGTAAATATAGTAAACGTTATATAAATATATAAATTTAAATATTAGTAATTATGTTTATTGGCCAATATGTATTGTAATCATTATAAAATTGTAGAAATGAATTACAAATATAAAATGTGAAAAGTGAAATAATAAAAACACTATAATTTATGTTTTTTTTTATTTTACGATATTTGTCAATTTTATGACAAACAACATCAGTAGAAGTATAATTGCAAACTGTAAAATCTACTTAGAAAAAGTGAAATAATATTACTTGATTAATAAACCTAATTTATGAAAATAGAATGTAGGTAATCATGAAGATGATGTATCAAATGAATATAGTAAATACAAACTCGATATGGAAAAAGCTAAGGAATGCGAATTCTTCCGCTTCCAATAAATTGTAGAAATCTCTTTGATTTAATGGTAAATTTACCTCGAGAATTACAAAGCAGAAATAAGCTTATTTATTTGTTTGTGTTTTTTTTGTTCAATTTGAGTCTGGCGTTTCGTTTTTCTTTATGATTATATATATATTTTTTTGTTGTTGCTATTGAAGGAAAGAAACGCAAATTTTTACAATGAAGGTAAAATAGCACGCGACTTGTTTAATCATTTGCAACGAGTTTTTACGTGCAGCCCGGAGTCGTTTACGTGCATGCCATATCATTGAAAAGCCGCTACAGAACATTTCGTACTTGTACGGTTTGCAAAAACAAAATTGTGGATTACGAACATCATCAGAAAGTATTACTGAGAGCATAAATGCTGCGAATAAGAATTATTTAAACTTGTTTCTTAAACAAATGAGAAGACATAAACAGAGACGTTAATACGATACTAAAATATTTTATATGATACATGTCAAAAATTTTAATTAAATATTAGTTAAAAACTGATTTCTGAAAACCAATCAATTGTAATTGTCTGTATCAAATTAAATCAAGGAATTGTATTTGGATTAATCTTTGGCTTTATTCATACTTAAATTACAAAATCTAATGCAAGAAATCTAATATTTACAGATTACGTACATTATGGATTTTCGTTACATTTAATCGTTTAAATCTAAAAAATATATACTAATTAAACCATTGTATAAGATTTCTTGAATATGAAAAACAACGAAACTATGACGTCGGGTTTGGTTGAGTTAATTCAACTAATATTTGTGGTCAAAAAACGTCGTGGATCTTAGATATTAGTATCCTTATTGATAAGATGGACCTTATGAGTTAATGATGCAGAAATCCCATTGAAAACATTACAAAAAGATTGAAGGACTGATGAAATAAACTGTCTAAAGCACATTCGATTTCCTTTCATCTTTACGTTGACAAAAAATACATTTGTAAAATCTGGAATTTACAAAAGAATTGACATAGTCAAATTCAAGAAACTGTGTTGACTATTCTCAAGATGATAGTTTTCATTATATAATAAACTTTAAATATTTAAAATGAATTTTAATTGGAAACTTATAGGTTTGATTGAGAAACTTAAATTTTTTTTTGCAATTCTAATGGAAAATTAAGACTCAAATACATACAGCTAAACTGCAAATAAAAACAGTTAAGAGTAAAGGTATCCCTCGACTTACGAATTAGTTCCGTTCCAAAGGTTTGTTCGTAAGTCGAGGGAATTTTAAAAATTTCAAAATATACTTTTCTTACCACACTTTATCATGGTTTTTACTTTTATATATGTTAAATTCCATATTAATGACTGCATAAATTTGAAAAAATAGATTAAAATAAACAATTGCAACAAAACAGATATTTTATTAAAGAAATTATCAGTTTTTGTTTGAACAGTTAATTTTTGATCACTATATATCTCCTTGTAACAAGTTAGGGTTATAGAATGTACTACTATAATCGAATTGGAAGAAAAACATTGAAAATTAGATAATGTTTACTACTTATTTCTCTACCAAAAAGACACTATTTCACTTAATTTCTCTTAATGATTGATTAGTTTCATAAGATTTTAATGTTAAAGAAATTATTTTTATCAAAACTTTAAATGTTTATTAAAATTGTTCTAAAGTCAAGAAACAATAAAAATAAAATTTTGTGAATCTAAGAAGTTAAGATTCATTTGAAGTTTACTGTTATTAATAATTTTGATCATATTTTTTTTATTATTTAAATCTGTCTTTACTTTTTAGTTTAACAAAATAATCCTTGCGAAGTTCTTGGGTTTGTTTCTCATTCACATAATTCCTTTTAATGATAGATTAGTAAAAAAGCTTTAAAAAATATACATTTTAATGGAAACTTAAATTGAAAATAAAATACTTATAATGTAGAACAAGTCTGTATATATAGCATGAATATACACAAAGGAAATAAGTGCATGGTTTCGTGGACAAATTAATCCGATCCAGAATGCGCGTTCACGTTGAATTACTGCCACACTTTTTATTGTGTCTGTGTATATATATGTGTTTGATCTATGCCTATAATGGAATTAACGAAGCTTAGCAGAGTGTATATATCCCAGATATAAATAATAAATCCGAAAGCGAAAATGATAATAGGTTGGTCGGACAAGAGCAAAATAAAAGAGATCCAAAGTTTATACTCCAGTTTTGTCTTGTGAAAGTTACACTGATCCGTGTGTAAGTTTGCCTTTGTGGCAAGCCCCGTGTATTCTTTATATACGAGTCGTATGTATAAATGGCTCCGGCTGTATATAATGTGAATCGAGTTGCGGAGTACATAAACTTTCTATACCGTGTATTTATTAATCGATCGATCGAAAATTGATTTCGTATTATGTTCCACGGAATTGCGAAACGGCGGGAATATAGGACGAATCCGATGCCGTGTATTTTTTTCGATTGGATTCTAGCAACCACACAAAGTGCATGTTTAATGCGAAACAATGAATAATTAAAGCAATTGCATATAATGTTTCTCGAGGCTCAAATTCAAATTATTTTTTAATACATGGTTAGTTGCTTACAAATATTCACTTTTAATATTGATGATAAACTGTGTAATTCAATATTATGCAGAATGACTAGGTATTATGTGCAATACCTTTATATACTTTACCTAATCTTTAAATTAAATATATTCTATGAATACAACAAAGGCGCGGTCCGTGCATGGATGCGGCGCAATAACAGCATCCATGGCGCTACATGCGCCGGACTGTGCCTAGATCAACTATAACAGTGGTCTTCGTGCTATGAAGACGTTCAGCAATTAAAATTGTATGAAAAAGTGTTACCAACAAGTACTAAAAACATCTAGAAACTGTGTTGACTACTGTCAAAATTATAAATTTTAATATAAATGTTATAACGTAATCTTAATTAATGATCGATATATATATATATCGTTTTTCTGATATTTTTCACATTTTTGCGTTTTAATTACTCGATAAACGTGAAAGCTAACTAATTTGGTATTCTGTAGAATATCGAATTATAGTCTCTTCCGCTAACATATATTCATTAAGTTAAGTTTATCTTTATTTTCTTTAAAATTATTAAGGACATAATGAGGATACATTAATTAGGAAATTTAGTATTTGAACGGAAAACCATATTTTAAAGTTGATTATATCTAGATTAATTTGCTTTATTAGTACATAAGTACATGAACTGAAATAAACACTTTGATTTATAATATATATTTAATTATAACTTAAATATTTTTCAACTTTAAAATGTAAATATTGAAATACCTCGCATAGTGCGATATAACAAAAAATTCTAAAATGAAGGGTGTCCCACACTTAACGCAAGATTTGAATTAAATAGAAAACACAGTTTTTAGTCTTAAGAATATGAATTTTTGGGGTTGCCAACACTTTACTGCACAAATGGCGACACACAACACTTTTTTGCTACATGGCAGATCATTTGTTTCCTTTAGTCAAGTCCTTCAGTTAAAATCAACGATTAGGCCGGTTTCAAACAGTCCGGGATATTATCTGAATCGATTTCCCGGACTATACGAGGCATTTTTATACATTAATATCAAATAAAAGCAATTTAACCAATTAATGTAAACATCAAAATTTAAGCAATTTTCAAACATAATAGATTGTAAATAAAATAAGATGTGATTTTTTTTCTCTAATTATTGAATAGAAACTTTTAAGTGATTATTGTAAATAAATCTTTATTAATGTTTAAAACCAACGATCGTTAGATTTTAATGTCCCGTTTGTTATGCAATGCTGCGCGCATTATAAAACATATAAGATATTAATGAAACAATGTATAATAACGTCTGGCATGTTCGATAAACTAATGAAAAATGAATGCGTATTTTCTTTAACGATCTCATTAATTTAAGTTGTAAATATCGACTCAGAATACGTAAGAGACAGACGAGACACGTCTATTTTAATTAGCATTTTAGAATTTAATTGATTGATTAAGGTTAAATCTAAAGTCGTGCTTGGATTTCTACGTATTCTGTCGGTATTTATTTAGATATTTAAGGATACAACTATTTTTAACATGATCAACTATTTAGTTCATTTATAATTTTGAATATCGACAACATGTGAAAACATAAAATTATGTAAAATTTAATACATTTCTAAAATATATTTTATAAACTTTGGCCCAAATTAGGACTGATTTATAAATTGTTTATACTATTAAATTGTCTGGTTCATATGGATTTAAATAGAAAACATAAAGAGGGAAAAGAAAACATCATCAATTTTGTAGTTTATACCGGAACAGGTAAGAAACTCTACGGTGGAAAATGAAGCAATTTGCAATATTTACTTAATTGTTACTTAACCATTTAAATTTACCGGTTAAACTAATTAAATATGCTTCTTATTAGATTATATTTATTTGTATTTACTTTATAAAGTTCTCCATCGGCAAAGCATGAAGCCAAGGTAATTTAAACTGTCAAAGGAAAAAAAATATATGTTAATAAAAAAAAGATGTTTCGTTTTCGTCTATTCCGGTTAATTAAAGTGGGACTTTTATTAGCGGTTTTTCGATTTGAAAATGTCGGTTTTCCTGAAACCCGTGGCTTTAATTGGATATATTATTAAGTTTGTTTTTTTTATTTATTTTTATTGCCGGCCTGTACAGTTAAGAACCACGCAGAGGAAACAATTAATAAAGAAGATGAGGACGAAGACGGAGATGAGATGAGACGTTGCACGTCGTAGATGGACGGACGGACGAAGGGTTACGGAAGATTATTTTTTTATATGTAATTGCACGGCTCACTGCTGCATAGCTAATTATACGTCTAATGTGCAACACATCTGTAATTAACTCTCTTGCTGTGAGAGAATCCTGCCTATTTTCCATACACATCAAACACTACCAAATGCATCGTAACTCCGCTAATAATCACAACAAAGTTTAACCAAAGGCAATTGCTCATAAATAATAAAGACTGACGCAACGCGATTAAATTGTTATCTAATAATTGTACATGTATAATTATAGAAATCAATGATCAACGATGATAAACAACTTAGCTGTGTATATGTTATTTTTTTGAAATCACATCAATTACAAAATCGTTTGATTACATTCCATGTTTGCAATTACAGTTTAATCTTTATAGTTTTTAGTTTTAAGTTTGATTATAAATTGCACAATAATCTACTATTATTAATATAGAATTACATCACATAATGCTGATATGAGGTTATATTTAGAATAAATATATTTGATAAAAGATTTACAATATTTAAATGAAGTGGAAATTGATTGATTTTTTTCTCAAAATTTTACAAACAATTTTAATAAATTTAACATAATGTTAGTATGCGCCTAGAAAAGCAGGAAATATAATGATTTCAGAGATATCTCATATATTGCGGATACAATCAAGTAGTCCGGATTCAATATTCCGGTTTGAAAATTTCAAAACAATCTAAATTTAAATTGAGAAAATAAATTCTAAAAAGAATGACTGTACAACATAAATAATATTTTTTTATCATAATTAGTTCGGTTTCAAATTATCAAAATTTGATAATATTACTAGAAATGAATTTTCCTTTGAATAATTGCAACAGAATTAGTATTGATTTGATATGAAAAAGTTTATATAAATATAAAGTAAAATTACATGCACATTTAACGAATGTATTTCTATAAATATTTTTTTTTGTAAAAATGAAATTTCTTAATTTGAGATATACAGTAAGACCTTGTTTAGCACTTCCTCAATTAACGCTGATTCGATATAACGCGGTATATTCGTGACCTAAAAAAGTACTAAATTTACCTATTAACTACATGTTAAAGTGACCTATTATATAAATGTTAATGTGACTACGTTTAATACTGTTTCACTGTTTCATGTAGCGTTTGTCATCAAGAAAAGTATTCTAAACTGTTAAACGAGGTCTTATTACACGTTAATAAATCTATTTATATTTGCTTTTAAATATATGTTTAGCAATTAAGCATTATATGGATATACACTGCGTTTAATCAAGACAAAGAATCTAATTGTTTCTTCTATGAAAATCTCCAAATACGTACATTGGATAATAAGTCTTTAGACGTTGAGACCATATTGGAAATTCTAAGACTTTTCTGAGTATAAAGACGGAATTCGTTTTTCCGTACATGGAGAACAATGCTTTCTGATTGAGAAATATATTCCACTTAAGTTTATTATGTTACTTATCCATTGAATCATATTTACTTACGATAACAACAATAATATTGAAATTTACGTTTATCTAAACAAGAGAATTGAGCTCAGAGATTTCACTTTCAGATGCAATATCATATTTAAATGGCGTTGCATTAAGTTCGAAACAGCTAAATATTTATTATATAAGTGCATATTGCGTAATATAAAGAGAATATTAAAGTAATTGGAAACTCATTGTAGCTGCACGAAGACGTATAATAATAATAAGTTACTACATTCGTTCTAAATTTAGAGAAATGAGGTTATTATCCATATACAACACATACAATTTCTTCTGGTAATACTAAAGTACATACATGATTTTGCATCATCAGTATTAAACTAAAATAGTAACGTCTTAATGCATATAAAATGACATTTTTTGTGTGTGTCTGTCATCAACAATTTAAATTGCCAACTACCATTTTGTTAAGCATTTTTGTGTAATCAGGAATGGCCTACAAGCATATATAAATACGTATAGTTGCTTAAGTGTACGAGCTTCTCACGGAAAATTATATAGTTGGCATTTAATGCCCAGACATTTGTGCATGGAAATTGCCTGTGTTTGGCCGTTTTTGCCACACGGAAACAGTAATTATTGTCGCTTCTTTCGCTAGTTAATCTCCTATACATCACGGTAATTCCATTGCATTTCCCCATTGTGCGTTCGATTTTATTAACATACAATGAGAAATTACGCCCACCTCGTGAGCATCGCAAAAAATATAGCGATATTATAATTAAATTCACCAAACGTTTATTATTTTCACTTTCACTTTACAATATTGGATAAATAAATCATCTTATATAATTAACGTAATTGTTTTTGAATGTTGATAATTAAATAATTTAAATACAAAATAATTTATACAATATTGCTCATTCAATTATTAATTTTGTAATCGTGATCGGACATTTCTTAACAAGGAAAGACAGCTTATTTACTTTTGCAATAAAAAAATGAACTTACACCACTTTAAAAATAAACGGTATAATAATACAAATATACAATATTTTCTTCTAATTATAACACAACTTTGCAAAAGATTGTAACAGGTCGTATTTTATGAAATAAATGAACTAAATTTATATTAAACAATCAAACATTTGTATAAATAGATAAGTACCTTAAATGCATTCTTTGTTACTCTCGTAAATGCACCATTATTGTTGTATCCCAATTTAGATGTCATTCATCTTTTCACCACATAAAATAAGCGTAAATTATTCAATTTACTACACACGTTTCTGCAGCTTAATATTGTTTCATTCATAACAGTTTTAACCTTAATTTAACCAATGAATTATTATTTATCGGTTAGTTTAACTTTTGGGGTATTTGAAATTATGATTATTATTTTTAAAATTAAATTTAAATTGATTTTTTATTGGAAATAATCTGTTAAAATAAAATATAAATTTTCAATCACAATTTTTCTGTGAATAGAAAATAGAATATGAACTTCAAGAAAAAGCGTACCACATTTTGTCAACATAAATAAAGAAATAATATAAACTTGATACAAATCGTATTAAATTTTAGCACTTCAGGTAAACACGCTTGAATTAATTACATAGTTAGTAATGTGGGATACATTTGTATCCCACATCAATTACTTAATTAAAATACACAATTTTCAGTAATAAGAAGCAGAATGTTTTCTAATGTCTTCTTTGTTGAATCTTTGTTGTTTACACACCTAATTGAAAAAATTGCCATTTTCTTCTGGTGATCTTTTCAAGAACCACTTTCCCAATTAGAGTGGAATCGATTAATTATAGTCTCTACTATGACAATAAAAAAAATGAACTAAGATTACATAGTCTGGTCCAAATATGTTAAGGCACGCAAGCAAAGGTACTTTTTAGAACCATGGGATACACCTGCATCCCATGCAGTCATAACCGTAAAAAAAGATGAGAATATACTTAATTCTTATATAATCTAGAGAAATTATACAATTTAAGCCAATTAATTGAAGAAATATTTAGGTAAATCTTTTTGGTATATAAAAAAAATTATAAAAAATAACAAATTTTACAAGATTATAAATAATTAGTTTTCACATTTTAATTGTTGTTTAATTTATGGAAATTATATTATTCAACTAAAAGTGCGTCTTATAGACCGAGAAATATGTGTATTTATTTGCTCGAAAGAAATGTAAAAAAAAGTATGTAATTATTGAATCATGTACGTTTAGTTAATCAATTGTTGTTAGTTATGTCCAATATTGACATTACATTCAAGAGCGTAATTAATTTCAGAGCGAAATAAATGAAAAACAAACGAAGAAAACTGATTAAATCGTAAGCCTTCGTGCATTTATAATTGGATGTAAATTCAATTAACGACGTGTAAAAAAGGCGATCGGACTTTTTAAAAACTGAAAGTCAATGTGCACGTCGTGGAAACCGCTAGAGCATAAAACGCGTCGCGGATTAACAGCTTAGTCGACCGACCAACCGTTTTCTGCACATATTTTCCCAACTAGTTTCTTCTCCTCCTGCGGAAAATCTGAATGATACATGATTTATATAATACGATAAGCGTGCAATTAATAATCATTAGCGCGATATTTTCGCAGACGAAGTGAAGGCCGGACGATTTCACTATTAATATGCAAAGTTATGCGACAATAAATTATGTTAAAAGCACGTCTCAGGCGATAATAACACGCCTGAATTTCATGTTTCAGGCGAGTACAACGTGCATAAATTGAAATTGAGTCTCCCCCCTAACGTTTGAAATTACACCAGAAAATTGAGAGAAAACGAGAACAAGATGCTGGTAATAAGCATCTTGTACGTGTTCACTTTCATTTTAACCATTTTATGTAATTAGTAACCAGACAATAATTATAACATTCAAGTGTAATCAACATTGTTGGCTTTGAAAATGCTTTTGTTGTGAGAAAACAAATCACAAAGGACTATTTACTGCATTCTTCCTACACAGGAAAATAGAAAATTAGTGTAATTCTTACAAACTATATAGATTATAAAATAATCACTATAAAATAATGGCAATAAGGATGAAGATTTCATTTAATAATTTATATAATAATTAACCATACAAGGTAAAAAAATCATATACATTATGTTTTATATTTGGATATAAATATGTACCACAATAAGTACGATTTATTAGATTCGTTATATTATATTTCTTAATCTATAAAAATAAAATATTGGTGATTTAACAAATATAGATTAAATTATAACCATATATTTTACCAAAGAGTTCTATAAGTGTTCTATAAGTTAACTAATCACAACCTCATGATCTCAATATTTTGAATAGATGCATGTACATCATTCAGTTGTGGAATACAGACATAATATAGATTTATCAATTCAAAGATGTATCTTAATCATTTTATTCAAATCAAAAAGGATAAAGCATGAACAACGGTTCAAAATAAAAACTGAGTATGCCAGACTTTTTAATAATTAGTAATAACACTGCACTATAAAATGATATTAATAGGGAAAGTTTTACACTATTAACGTCATTTTTTTAATCTTACTGTAATTACAACCAAACAATACTGAAAAGTTAATAAATTTTATTTGTTTTAAATTTATAAATGATATAAAAATGTATTTGTCACAAATTACTATTAAATAAAACAATAGGAATAAAACGTTTCTGTAATGTTTACAATTTTAATAAATGTGTTTATTGGCATGATGGAGAATACAGTTATTTCATTAAATATTTTTTATGGGCAATTATTTGAAATTGACTTTCTTTCTTAGATGAGTAAAATAATGAAGAATAGAGACTTTACCTGTTTTCTTTCACAGCTGAAGATAAAATTACGAAAAACTGATTTACGAGAATAACACACTCTTGACATCTGTCAGATTCTAATACATACTACGATCATGTTATAAATTCACTTTATTATCACTCATAGAAATCATAATGAATAATTCCAATTAAAAATTACCAATACTTCGGTAATTATACAACATATTTTTTATAAGCAGTAAAGAAACGAGAAGAAGTATACTTTGATATCTGTTATATTTCTTGAGTGTACTGTACTGTATTTATATTATTTGAAATTTGAAAATCGTATTAATACTATATTATATTAATATTATAATTATATTACTTTAATTAACTTTGTTCATTTTTTATATGACAAGAAAAGTGCAATAATTAAATATTTTGACATTAGATCATGTAAGATGGTACAGATGATTTCAATGTCATCGAACTCCACGATGACCTTAAGTAATTGTAATATTACGCAACGTACTACATTTTGAACATGCCTATTAGGGTATTATTATAGTTTTCTAGATGTACAGGAAAGAAGAATTACCATTTAATTTGGTTGGTATATCAAGAGATTAATCTTCATAGATCGGATTAATCCGATGTTGTTCAGTTTTAAATATTTAGGAATTTCTGGCCCCTCGTAGAGTTAACTTTGCCTAGAAACAATACACTTTTGTGGTTTAGAGATTTATATTTTCTAGATAGATATTATACCAATTACAGCTACACTACCATTATTACTACGGTTATATAACACAAATTAAAAAAATCTCCGGTATTTACATTACTCGTAGTAATCAAGACAAAAAAAAAATGGAAATATTTGTGTATGCCGTTTCTAACTCTTAGCGAACTCGTCAGGATTCATTTTTAAACCTGACAAATTGGCATTAATAAATACCTTATTAAGTGGAAATGCAGAGAGGCTTTATTAAGATGCCATTCGCATGCCGAATGCCGATTGCATCGACGGTAATAAAACATTTATTATGAATTCTCGAACTCCTGGAAACGACATAAAATCAGCTTCCTGTTTGGAAAGAATGCTTTTTCTGCGCACTCCGCTTCCTCTTTCAGTTCTACGACCCAAACGTAAATACATGCAGCTCGATCTATCCAGTTTTCCGCATTTGAAAACATAAACAAACAAATAACATAGTACTAAAATCGATCGACCTAAACGCAATTACGACTGAAATACCTCATTTTCATTATGCTTAAATTGTAACTGAAGATGGATTTAATTAGAGTAATTCAATGTAACTAATATTTAGAAGATATATGTCAGCGTTTCTAAACCTTTTTGTCAATTGCTAGGAGTATTTAACTTGTTCCTCGCTTTGACACAACAGTGACAGCAGTCATTTAAAAAAAAAATGTGACCCAATGTTGGGTCACGATCCACATATTGAGAAACTTATATCAAATTTAGTAAAATATAAGAATTTTACTAAAATGCACATATTATTAGGTGGAAATATTTAGTTCATTTGATTATTGAACAATACTTAGTATTTATTAATCTATATTTATTGTTATTTCAATTTAGAAAATATAAAGAAATCCGTTTACAGAAAAATTGTTTCAAATTTTAAGTTTTACTCCAGGAACTGAAGAAGTAGCCAGGATCAAATCAACTAAAAATACAGACACAACGTTCTATAATCTTCATATTCAACTTTTTATACTAACAGTTGAAATAAATCATAATAGATAGACTATATGAAATTTCGAATCTGTTAGCAATTTATACTTAATCAATTCAAATCAATAATACATTTTTTGTAAACAACATTTTGTTTATTTTGTTGTTGTAATCGATGTTGCACAATTCTCGTTCTCCATTCGCGACAAACAAATGTGCATTTGCATACGATAATTATACAAAAGGGATATTGACCTCCGTTCGTTTCCGCTCGCCAATAAATATGTTTATTATTATTATTTTTATATAATTTATGTTAAGTAATACGTGTAATTATTTGTAAATTAACAGTTAATGTTTGTATAAAGTGGCTTTGCGAAATGGTCTTTTAGTAATTTATTTAATAGTTATTGCCATATTTTGTTTTATTTCGTTTTATTCGAAATAAAGAAACGGTCTTTTGCTGCGTGACACGGACTACCGGGAAAAGCTGGTTTGATATACATACAAGATGCAAGATCTTAATAATGATGACTCAATAACTTCAGCCCAAGGTCTGTCCAACGAGATTGTGATTATCAGCCTTCCACACAAACTTTACAACCTGGTGCAAATGACATATTAGACAATTGTCATAATTAATTAAGACTGATTAATGCAACGTTGACTTATTTATTTCTTACATAACAACTGTTGTTTACTATTCATAGTAAATGAAGAGTTTTAACTTGTATTTTATATAAATAGTCTCAGCAATACCTCACAACAAATGTTAGTAATCTTCAATTTTATATTATTTGTTCAACATCTAAAAAAAAAAATATTTGGCATTTAACTAGATATTGAAATGTACATCAAGACTCAAATCGGGAGTCTTGATTTACACAAGGGCGGACCGTTAACTTTGAATGCTCTCTGTTTGCTAACTAACTCTGTTTGAGGGCATATGTTTGAATATAAATCATAATTTCTTACATAACTAATAATAATATAATAATATTGCAAACACATACAAAATATATTATATAATTTTTTTTTTGTTTTTGACATTTTTATGATTATATAATATATTCAAAGAATGATTCAATCTTGTAAAAAAGTATAAATAAATAACAAATTTCAATTAATCATTTTCTCACTTCTTATATTTATTAAGAGACAAATTTATTTGTAATGTCAACGTTAACATAATATATTAGTCTCAAGTTTTTATAAGACGCAATTCTTACATTTAAATTTAATAAAATAAATCTTATTAGTTAATATCCTTAGGAATAATTTATATAAATAATCATATTATATAGAATAAAACATAATTCAATAAATGTCTATAACGAGGTACTTACATTACTTGTATCAATTCGGGGACTTGGTGGAGGTGGACTTGGTTATAATATTAATATAAAAAGAGCCCTTTATGCAGTAAAGTGTCAAATTGTTTTTTTTTTGAGTTTACAACAAATTACTGCACAAATGGCGGCAAATTTTGGGACACCCTTTATTAAAAATTACACATAATATGTGTAAACAAGTTTTGAAAATGATGTGGCAGGCACACAATCCGAGACTTCTCTTCTCATCATCACTCGTTATGCGAAACGTTGCTCGTTAAGCTAGTCATTTTTCGTACAATTTACTTTGCTCGTTAAGCGAAATGCTCGTTATGCGAGGTGCTCGTTAAGCGAGGTTACACCGTACTTAGTATTAATAACAAAAACTGAACATCTCTCAGGTAAAAAAGTAGTATAAAATAGAACATTTTTTTAATTCATTTTTATATTTTAGTATTTTGAAATAAAAATCAAAATGATAACAAACATACTATATTTGATTCGCTAGTTTTTACGCCTTATAAATTAATATTACTACTAAATAACGAACATATTTAGATATGTGGTAAACTCTATAATTTATTAAATGGATTTTCTAGTGTAATTGATTTGCTCGTAACAAGTTGTTAGAGAAAAAAAATGATGATTAAACGGTGAAATATATATGAGGACATTAATCCCAATTGATAGATATACTAGTTACATGCTATTAATCGTTTATATTTTCATAAATCTTTCTTACGAGCTCACTTAAGACATTTCATTTACTTTTGTAATCATACTCAGTCACGTTTGCAGGGCGTTGTTCGAGCACAATTTTACTTAGGTATCTTTTCCTCCTTTTTTTGTTCTGCTTTTAATTTATACTTTACTTAATGATCCCTACGAATTGGAAACATGTTTTCCGTTTCGAATAATTTGAATACAGCCGAAACAAATTAAATTATATATATTTTTTTTAAATTTATAAATTAACAGCTTCATTTTGGGAGAGGCCATTTTAATGAATACAAATTACACAAGCAACAATAATAAGGAGCAGAGGATGAAGTTGAGGAAAGAAGTATAAAAAGAATAAACTGTATATTACGGCGTACGAGCCGTTTCCTTATTCAGAATACAAAGAGGGAGCAATTTTCAGTTATTTACTGAGCCTCTGGCATGAGCATATGGCATGAATTCGATACGCGTTTCTTTCATCCATTTATTTATTCACATTTTTAGTACTACGTTCTTATTTATCAAACGCAATCCGACCGAAAACCGCAACGCGAGGCCGGCACACACACACAGTATTATTATTTTCGTTTTCAATCGGAAATTAATGATGTATGTAATACGAACATCGGTTACGTCACATGGATAAATAGGAGACTGTTGTTGCATGCATACGCACCTAACCGCTGACGAAGAACTTGAGATGAAATAGGATTATATCAACAAAGAGCGAAACGGAATTGAAACAATTCTGGGTGGAATGTCTTTATCATGGTTGTATTACGAAATCGATTTGATTCAATTGAATGGTTTTCCATTGATCAGTTCGGTGATTACACGTTTTCAAAATCATTACGGTATAGCCGTGAAGGTAATAATTGTATTATCTTGAATAATTTCAAAATTTTGGTTTTATCATCATTCTTTAGTTAATATATATATTTGTGTTTCATAATAAATTTAACAAAATAATTAAATTATTTGAAACTTATATAATAAAGTATATAACTTAAAATTTGTCGACATTAACTCATTTAACTATAATTTCTAGAATGGTGACTATTTTGGTTGATCGACCAAGTTATGCGAGTGAATGGAAGAAATTGTTATGAGGTTTCAAAATGGCGTTTATTAATTACATCTTACACATCGCTTACACTTCTAGTTAGAATTATTCTTCTCTAATATTCTTCTAATACTGCTAGTGCTCTTCTCCCTGCCTAACTCTTCCACCCTAAGCTTCCTCGCCAACTTTATGGTATACATTGTTGGTAGCTTTTACAACAACTATTGAGCTCAAACAGTGATACTGTTTATTTAGATTTTTTTGTAAATTAAAGATTATATTATATTTCTGTTACTGGAAAGCCAATATCTAAGATATATTATTTTTATGGAAAAGTTGCTTTATCTGAAAGTGCTGTGCGAATGTAATTTACTAAGTTTAGAGCCGGTGATTTCAAACTTAATAATGATGAAATCAAGACATTGGCCCATAATAATCTCCATCTTTAGTATTCACCATATAGTTCATCTTTCGATTTCCACTTATTCAAGTATTTAAATTAAATAACTGCAATAATATTTTATGTTGACTAAAAAAATGTAACTGAAAAAATTTTTGAGGAACAAACTTATAAATTCTGGAAAGATGAAATGTATAATTTGAGTGAAAGATGAAGAAAGGTGTATAGATCAAAATAGTTGATACTAAAAAAAATGTATATAAAAGTTTTGATATTTAATTTCAGTGAAAATCTTACCGAACTTAAATTAAAATATTAAGAAGATTGTTAGAATGAACATTATGTCATTTGTAGTTGACAATTTACAAAAGAAAACAATGTGTACAATGTGTACCATGTGTTAACAATTGATAACTATAATTAAACTGAAAAGTAACAATTTACATCAGTAACAAGTCTTAAGACCACACATGGCACAGCATATGTTGCAAAGTTATTGTATAATTAATTTATATATTTTTTATTATTTTAAGTTAATTTAAACTTATGTAACTATTTCTAAAAATATTATTTCATAATATATAGCTAATTTGGTATAAATCACTAATCAATTTGTAAACAGTAGAAATAATGACGTCATCTATGATGTTAATATGAATTATGTTTGACAGCACAACTTTTATAAAAAAATATCTTATAGACACCAAATATATAAATGTCGTAATTTGATATTGGTATTATAAAGTCAACATTTTCATACGTTTTATTCGAAATAAAATATTCAAATGTCTTAACGGCACCGATTAGTTAACAGGAGGAAAACTCTGTGAGCCGTCTTTTTATTGGTATATGCAAATGTGAGTTAAAAAAAATCCGTAGGGATATAAAATAATAAAACGTTTCACGGAGCTTACGAAACTGTGGTTGCTTTCGTCTCATTGTTTGCCGGGGTTTCTCGGTGATGGGAAATTGATGTTGACATGTAATTTATTGTGCGGCACCGTTTGTAGAATCGATGTCACGACCAGAACTCGTTTTGTCCATCGATGATATACCATTTGGATTATTACTATTATTTCTTGTTATCGTTTTTTGCTTCATTCTCTCCTCCTTCGATCCTTGGTTGAAACACAACCAGAAACAACAACAACATCTTGAAGATCAACATAACAAACCAATTTACAAACACGTAACGGAAACGATACTTATTAAGATTGCAGTAGAATCTTAACTTGGTTAAAGATGAAGATGCGATCGAGATAAGTTTCTTAAATAATGCGTTCTCAAATTCAGTTGGGCACTCATTTAGGTCAATTTTTGACGATTAAGGTTTACGTGAATTGAAAGGTTTTCTTGAAAAACGAGATTTTTAAGCTGCATAATATTACAATAGTCACATCTTTTATGTTTGTCCTCTAAAGTGGATGAATACGAATGTTTCTTAAATATTTAAAATTACAAATACATTACTTTTATTTTTAGACAGTTTTATGTTATATTTCTTTTATATTTATAAATTCCACTAACAGTACATTCCAATTTAATTACATCGAGTAACACCTAGTTTATAAATCTGATACTGATACTTTTCTCATGCAGTATCAATTGCAAACCTATATAAATTTTAAGCATATTTAATGACAATTTGTAGAAATTTGCTAAAATTGAAATATTTCTTGAATAAGTCAACTATTTTTAAAGTAATTTTATAAATAAGAAGTTTGATATCTTAATCGTCTTAATTTTTATAATTTTACTTTAATTGGAATAATTTGTTTATCATAATTGACTTTTTTATTTGAAGTTTTTAAACTTCTTAGTAGGCAGTTTTATATTGTTTCTTTTTTTACTTATAAATAATGTATTCTGGACTGTCATAAATGTATTTTAATTTTCGTAATTTATCGTTGTCACTGCAAAGGAAAACTGGTTTCATATCAGTTAAAAGGTAGAATTAAGATCATTTCGAAGTGTACTTATGTACGCGTTGCCCACGTTTTATTGTTAAGCCTACACAGCTCATCGCAATTCGGAATACAGCCATTATAAGAAAGAGGCAATTGCGTACTGCCGTCCACCATAAAATCAGTTGACAGCAATAAAATCGCTTTTCTAATTCGATTTAATTTAAAAATAATTAAAACGGCACACGGATTTGCGCAATTCGCCAACGATAATAGCAATAAGCGAGAATTTGCGCAACTTCTTGTATGCAAATCGCGCGCGCTACCAACTCGATTAAAGCGTGGGCGTTATTGTGCATGTTTATAGTTAACGATTGGTTTTAATTGCGCGTGATATAATGGTCGATGCAGAAAGTAAAGAATGAAAGTTGAGAGACGGAAAGGACTGGTGGTAATTGGTTGGAATCAGGAAAATCCGGCCTCTAATTTGAATACACTAATTCCGCAATTATTGGCATTAGTTTGTTGGAGATCGCCGTTCGAAGTGTGCTGATGGTTAATGTATGAGCGTGAAGAGAAAAACGAAAAAGTGGTAAAGTCGTTTGCGTCGATTGGCGTAATTTATATATTTATAGATCGACGCGTGTATGTGCTTCGAATACATTCATTTCCATTGAAATTGTTACAAATTTGCACCTTTTATAAACCATTTTGCAACTATTAAATATCCAATTCATTCTATTTTTAATTGTATATAGAGAATAGTTTCCTAATATCAAATATCTATCAATATTATTTTTATTTAACACAAATTAAAGAAAAAATATATTTGTAAAATTTATTAAAATTAAGAAACAATACATTACTTTTCCATTCTATTTTAGAAAATAGAACCTACATAATATAAGTATATTGTTATAACATAACGAAACATCTAATCCAGAGTTTTTCAAACTTTTTAGTCACAAGGCACACTTGAAACTGTGGATACTTTTCCGTGACACAATTAAACTTTCGCGGCACATTTAGAACTTATTTATGTGGACATTATTGGACAATAATTTAATATTTAATATTTCGGCACACCGATTGAAAATCACTACTTTAACCGAATTACTTCTTAAAATACAGATGATTACTTCAAAGATAATCCATTCGGTTTTAATTTTGAGTTATTCCACAATTCTAACTTCAAAATAATTTTTAGAAGTTTGACTTTCAAATTCCTCGTCCTTCGAGATAAAATTCACAATTAGAAATAATATACATCTAATAATTCAAGTAATCTCAATAAATATTTGCATATTTTGCTTTAGCTTTTAGAAATTTTTCATAAATATTTAATACTTGTTACAATATATTTTATTTTATACAAAGCTGTATATTACATTTTAAATTTCATGTAATAATTATTCAAAATAAGTATAATTTCAACACCAATTTTCTATAATTACCTTTAAATGAAAACAAATGTATTGTAACACAGGAAACACAAAATGTACGTTACCGTTTTAAGATTTCTAAAACATTAATTATTATGAAAAATGAATAGCGGTTAATTAACGACATCTCGCAAATAAAGTAATTATCCCCTCTATATCTATATCTAATTATCTATATCTTTCCATTTCAATGGTTCAATTTAAAAAAAAAATCGTAGCTAAATGAGAAAAAGTGCGTGCGTAAGATCGAAGACCTGAAGCGGAGAAAGCAATGCCATTTACTTCCATCCCAGTGAAATGAAACAAAAATACGTTACGTATTAAATAGCATGAAAATTGTGTTCCATTTTAATGGATCGCAATTAGCGAAGTGATTACTCAAGAAATCGTCGAGTTTGTACTTTTAAAACTATATCAAAAGCTTTAGGAAATACCGCATAACAATTTTTTATATTAATTGCGGAAGTTTAAGAATGAAAAATGGGATTTT
>NW_017099730.1:228777-236652 GCF_001412225.1 Nicrophorus vespilloides
TTTTAAATTTTAAAATAATTATTATATTTTTTAAATCACCACAAATCTTTGTAACATCTAAATCATTTCAAAATTATATTTATATAATAATTATATAAAATAAATTTAAAGTAAATACATAAATTGTTTATAAAATTTATTGTATATATTCATATTATTCTAAATTAATGCAAGAATTGTGTTTTTTTAACTCTATATAAATAAATAATTAGATTTACATATACCATAAAATACATTGATATTATAATAAAAACATTATAATTGACATTTATGATATAAATATTCAATAAAAAATAATATGTATCGTAACTACACAATTAATTATTGGGTAAAGTAAAAAGTTTTGTCCCATACATCGAGCTTCTTCTTGAGACCAACCTTATGGAAATGGTCCAAACGGTTTTCTGGCTAATCTTCAGTTTCTGGAATAAGTGCTTGTATGCCGGTCCGACTTGACGATTTCCATGTTTTATCAACATTTTTGACGATTTACCAGAGCGGAAGCGTTGGAACCAACGCTTTGCTATTGCATTAGATACTATATTGGATCTATAAACAACACCAACAATTTTTGGCCACCTGCTCCGCTTTTCTCCTTGGTTGTAGTGGTACTGAAGAATTCTCTTTTTACCTCCACTTTGGAACACTCTAACACATAACTGGATTCACTAAACACAAAACTGTCAAAGAACAGTATACCAATATATCGTACGTCAAGATGCAAGATATAATTAATATAATTAAAAGAAATATTAATTGTTTTACTTAACGTTGGAATTTTATCTTATCTTACTAATAAGTTTAATTAAGTGCATAAGAGTTTAAGTTGTATATTCTTTAAGACAATACTTGAACATTTTACAATAGATGGATATTATAGATTAAACATTTTTTAATATTATAATATTTTCAATGCTATGTGGTGAATTAGGATTTGCTTTCAAGAGTGTTACACTTTACAATTTACAATTTTGTAAGAGACAAGAATCTTTGAAGACCGGAAATTGCGGAATACATATTTTAGTTTTTTTTTTGTATTGACGTAATCATAATATATTACATGTTTTCATGAATTATTGACTAGAATAAAATTGTTTAGAATTTTGATTATTTTACATAAATATTTGTATACATCAATAAATACTACTATTGACTTTTTAACTTTCAATCCTAATTTTTGAATTTTGATTTGTTGCTCGTATAAATCTTGTTACGCTGTAAATTATTGTGTTTTGAAGATCCGTGTGTGGATTATTATGCGTTAAAAATAATTTACGATCGGCAATAAATCCGAAAGCAAATTGGACATCGGGGAATCCGTCGGGAATATAAAAAATAAGTTCGTCCAGAAAATTTATGGTGTTTTTGGGTTTTGGGCACGAAACGTCTATGCGCACCTTTGTCTCGGATCTTTGATGAAGGCCGGACCGATAAATCTGACCGGAGAAACCTCGCATAAAAATGCAAGAGGCAAATAAAAGGCAATACGAAGAGAAGCGAGAAAGGAGGGAGATGGAGAAAGAGAGGTTGAAAGAGAGAGAGAGAGCAGAAGAAGGAATTTTTAATAAGGAACAGAAACCATTTAAGGTTTCATTCAGCAAAGCCGAAAGCAAGCGAAAGTTGTAATTTTGCATTTCTGGCCCGGACCTCAGCGGCTGGCAGCCAGGGTAAAAGTCGAAGAGGACAAGAACCAGTTTTCATCCGCATCATCATCGTCATCATCATCATTTTCGGCGTCTGGCCCTTTTTGCCTCTTCTCCTTCATTCCCTCCTCAACCTCCACCTTCCTATAACCGATATTTGATTAATGCCTCAAAACAGTCGTTTGATGCAAAGCTTGGATAATGCTTTTTTTCGGTTTTCGTTTTCTGCATCTTGCCAGGATTCTTTCTTCGTTTTCTCGCGCCGTTGCATTGCATAACCGGTAAATATATCGGGCACTCGATCAGGGCTGACTCGCATTCCTTCCTTCCACACAAGCTAGAATTAATTAAACCATTCTGGAATTCAACCAGCAATGCCATTCGTTAATTACTTCACTATTTAATTCTCTTCGGGATATATATACAAAAAGAGAGAGAGAAAAAAAAAACAAGAACAGAAGAAAAGAAACAACAAATTGATTAGTCTTATTTTATCGTGATGTGTCAATTAAATCATACTTAGTGCACGCAAGAGGCTTATACGAATAAATCAGTTCGTCCTGCAATCGCCAATTTGGTCATCGAACCTTCATCACCTTCTGCAACCGTTCACGTATGAATAATAACTGATATATTTGTATGACATTAATCTTCTGAAGAATATTATTTTAACTGTTATGTATACCACCATGTCTCAAAAAATATAAATTTCAAAATATATTACATTTAAATGAGTTATAATATATATTCTTAGCAACCAATGTTATTATTTTTATAAGGTCACAATATATTTAACAAAAAAGTATAATCTAGATGCAAATTAAAACTTTATAAACTACTTAAAACCAATGAACGAAAGTCAACGAACTGACGTGCTCCCATTTTTTTTTATTGTATCCGTCCATACCTTGACTGTGCCCCCTCGCAATTAGAAATTCAACTCGATCAATTTACAATCAATATTCATTAATTAACTTTTTTTATTATTGCTCTCTTTGATCTTGATCTTATTATCATAATAACTTCATAATTTATCTCGATCTGATCACAACACTCGTTAATATTCCGAAATGTATTTTCATTAACAATTTTCTATTCGATTACAAAATTCATTAACCGAATACTTCAAACTTTTATCTTTTATTTATTAATAAATACATGTTTTCACTATATAGCCTAGTAATAACATAATATTACAATCGTTACTAGTTGAATATTAATTGTATCATACCTTTAATATAATAAATCTTCTAGTTAATTATAAATAGTAATAAGGAAGTAAACTATAGGAAAAAAATATGAATAAGTAAGAGCTGTAGTATATTAAATTAATAGTTTAAATTTTTTTTATCTATTGGTAATGAATATAGAAGTTTTACAGTAGCATTTGCTAATTTTGTGTTAATTTTGTTTACTTCTAAGCAGTATAACATTGAGAATATTAACAACGTTAGCAATTTGATTTTACGCATATTATATGTTGATTAATATATCTTTAGAAAATGGATATTAGATATTATTAGTAATAATAATAATCGAATCGTGCTGTACAATTTGTTTGTGTAACGTCGTTGATTAATCGGAAACTAATTAGCTTTTTCAATTGATTGTGTATTAAGTTACAAATATGGAATATTTAATTTGCGCTGTAAGCGGAATGATTTTGTAATAATGCTTTTAAATTGGATGTGTCAAAATTGATTACGTTGCGTCAGAGCTTTGTGTCTCACGTGTGATGATTATTTAAATCTGTTACTACATTCCAGATTGGTACAATAATATTATTATAGTACTGTTATATAATTCTCGATATGTTGATGATAAAGTGTGGATAGTTTTTGTAGGTAATCTATGTGTGCGAAATTTACCATATTTTCGGACTTAAGTAGTGAAATAGACTAATAATAATTCAATTAGATATAAAGATAGCAATTTATTAATATTATGTGATTTATTATTACAGATGCGTCCTCCTCAAATGAAGCCGTTCACCTGCAACAACGTTTGCGTAGCCTCAGCAGCGAGCTGGTCACGCTGCGAAATAGGCTGCACGTGCAGGGCTCTCCCGCGACCCCGCTGAAAGGGTCGACGGGGGCGCTGGGTCCGGGTCAGCTGCAGACCCAGACTCAAACCCCGACCCAACAGCAACCTCAGCAGCAGCAGCAATCACAGCAACAGCAGCAGCAACATCAGGTCCAGGTGCAGAGCCCAGCCCAGCCGGTTGTTCCTCCGCGTACCGCTACGATCGTGTCTTCGGCAGCAGCGGCGGCGGCTGCGGCGACATCACCGCCTGTGGTCCACTCCGTGCCCGAGCCACGTGTCCATCTGCCGACTGCCGGGGCAGATCTCGAAGACCTCATACATCTCGAAGGGCCCCTCACCGAGGATGCGGTCATGAAGTGCCTGCAGGCACGCTTCGCCTCTTCCAGCTTCTACGTGAGTCATTGAACAGTTCTGACCTTGGGCCGCGGCGGCACCTGTTTTGTCGCCCCGGCCCAGCGTTCACGCTTGGCCGTGAACTTGCCGAAGAAGCGAGCATTTACATCCTTATTGTCCCACTTTGTATTTTTTATTTCTTTCTTTATCTTTGTCTCTCTCTCTCTTTCATTCTTCGGCCACTGCAGACGAACGTCGGCCCGATCTTGCTTTGCGTCAACCCCTACCGCGACGTCGGAAATCCCTTAACCTTGAGCAGCACAAGAGGTTTGGCCCTCAGTTCTCAGCTCAATAGGGTCGTTCAGGAAGCTGTCCGCCAGCAATCAGAAACGGGTTATCCACAAGCCATCATCCTTTCCGGTAAGTACTTTCCATTAGCGTACATACCTACCTGTAAACAACAAACAAGGACCCATCATCATCTATTAGGCAGTTACACCGCTGATCTGATCATATCACTTAAAATGAATGCATATATCTAGTTTTTTTTCTATAAAAATTTAATTAAATCATTTAAAAGAAAATATTACTAGTTTTAACTAGTAATACTGATAATAGAAAATATTATTTGTTCATAACAGTCTTCTACTCAACTTTGAAATAATTCATTTATTGAAGTTTAATGAATGAAATCTTATTTTATGCGCTTAGTAATTTAAATGATTTTAAAAATGATGTGCAATGATCTAATATTTAATATTGGAATAGTTTAGTATCTGAGGTCATCATATTAATAATTGAAACGGTTTTATAGGAACCAGCGGATCGGGTAAAAGCCATGCATCCATGCTGCTTCTTCGACAACTTTTTGCCGTAGCCGGCGGCGGCCCCGAGACCGACGCCTTCAAGCATTTGGCCGCTGCCTTCACTGTTCTGCGGTCGCTGGGCTCGGCGAAGACCGCGACGAATTCGGAGTCGAGCAGGATCGTACGTTTGAAAAGACACAAAAACCGTGGATAATCCGATGATTAATTGAATTTCATAATTTAGGGTCAATTCATCGAGGTTCAAGTAACGGACGGCGCTCTGTACAGGACCAAAATACATTGTTACTTTCTCGACCAGACGCGGGTTATTCAACCACTGCGAGGTGAGAAGAATTACCATATATTTTATCAAATGCTGGCCGGACTCTCTTCGGAGGAGAGAACGAAACTGAACCTAGATGGATGTACTCCGTCCACATTGAGGTATCTTCAAAACGGCGACACCAGACAGGACATGACCGAGGATTCAAATAGGTACTAGAACACGTCCAAAAACATTCTTAACGACCTGCCTTGTAATTGTCATCGTTTTTTTGTCTTCCTCTTGTTTCAGGTTTCAAGCGTGGAAAACTTGTTTGGGAATTTTAGGAATTCCATTTTTGGACGTAGTGCGGGTTTTAGCAGCTGTCCTACTATTAGGCAATGTACAATTCATCGACGGCAAAGGCTTAGAAGTCGACGTTAAAGGTGAAACTGAATTAAACGCGGTGGCCGGTCTCCTCGGGGTCTCTGGAGCAGCTCTCTTCAGAGGTTTAACCTATAGAACTCACAACGCCCGAGGTCAACTAGTTAAGTCTGTTTGTGATGCAAATATGTCGAATATGACCAGAGACTGCTTAGCGAAAGCGCTTTATTGTAGAACCGTAGCTACCATAGTGAGGAGAGCTAACAGTCTGAAGAGGCTAGGTTCAACCTTAGGAACTTTGAGTTCGGATTCCAACGAGTCCGTGCATAACCAAGCAGAAGTTACAAGCCAGCACGCTTCAACCATAGGCGGCACAAACGCCGGAAGCAAATCTATGGCCGCTCTGAACAACGCCGTCCGTCACGCCACGGACGGTTTCATTGGGATTTTAGACATGTTCGGATTCGAAGATCCTAAGCCGAGTCAGCTGGAGCATTTGTGTATCAACCTGTGCGCTGAAACGATGCAGCACTTCTATAACACACACATCTTTAAATCCAGCATAGAATCTTGCCGAGATGAAGGTATTAATTGCGAAGTCGAGGTGGATTATGTAGATAACGTGCCGTGCATCGACTTGATATCATCTCTGCGCACCGGATTGCTCAGTATGCTAGACGTGGAATGTTCGATCAGAGGCACGGCCGAGTCTTACGTTGCTAAAATCAAAGTTCAGCATAAGCACAATATGCGTCTGTTCGATCCGAAACCTTTAGAGCCGCGCCTCTTCGGAATCCAACATTTTGCTGGGCGGGTCGTATATGACGCCTCGGACTTTTTGGACACCAACAAAGACGTAGTTCCCGATGACCTGGTGGCCGTGTTCTACAAGCACAGCTGCAACTTCGGCTTCGCAACTCATCTCTTCGGCAGCGAGCTAAAAGCCCTGTACTCCGTTGAGAATGTCCCCCGAGGAGTGAGCTTCAGGATTTCGCCAACATCGCATACGGATTTGCTGAACGGTGACGAGCCGGTCTCAACGCTGACGCAAGATTTTCACACACGACTCGATAATTTATTAAGAACTTTGGTTCACGCGAGGCCTCATTTCGTGAGGTGCATTCGCAGTAACTCTCAAGAGACTCCGAACCGATTCGATCGCGGAACAGTCGTGCGCCAAATTCGGTCCCTCCAGGTCTTGGAAACTGTTAATCTGATGGCGGGCGGCTATCCGCACAGAATGAGATTCAAAGCCTTCAACGCCCGCTACAGACTCTTGGCTCCCTTCGCCCGGTTGCATCGTACCGAAGAAAAGGTCACGGATGATTGCCATTTGATCCTCCAGCACGTCGTCGACCTCATATCGAAGCAACACAATCCAGCCGTTTCCATGAGTTGGGCCTTGGGCAAGAGGCACATATTTCTGAGCGAAGGCATTCGCCAGCATTTAGAGAACCTCAGAACGGAGACCAGGCAAAAGTCGGCAACGTTAATTCAAGCCACCTGGAGAGGGTGGAGATGTCGTTACCGATGGGCCAACATACGCAGAGAGAAGGTGCAGCAAACTATTAACCGTACGAATGCGAGCGGTGCTCGTCCCCGTCCTCAACCAATTGCAGGAACGCCTCCCCCTGATCCAACGGAAAAATGCGACCAAAAGATAATACAACAGACGTGCAATTTGTTTGGATTAGATTTGGAGAGGCCACCCCCAGTTCCTCCCAGTCGCTCGTACACGGTGGCAGGAAATACCAAGTTAGGTTACCCGCAAACAAGAATGATGAAAATGTCTTTCCCTGAAGATGTTAACTCAGATGGACCTGTCCTCATCAAAGGCGAAACCGTGCTAGTTGTCGGCGCCTCGCACAGACGAGGCCATCTTGTTGTCGAACATAAACATTGTACACTGCACGTGCCTTTCCAGTTCCTCGAACTGAAACAAAGTGTAAACATTTAATCTTGCCAAAACCTTGAATTCTGTATATAGCTTCCCTTCAACTTCAACCTAAAACCTATTTGGTTGAATACACGTAGATGAATTATTTATATTTTATTCGCTTCAGTTTATATTTATAAGAGAAGAAAATCGACTGCCATAACCGATTTTAAGAAAAAGTTCTATTATTTTATATTTATATAATATATTTAAATCAGATTCCCCATTCAATGATGAAACACTAGATTATTATAATTATCTTGTACAAACTCGTTTTAAGTTTAAGTTTTAAATTTCTAAAAAAAAGAATAATAAGAATAAACATCGAGAATCAAATCCAACGGAAATCATAAATAAAAGACTATTTTTTATTTTGTGAGATAATACTCTTTTATTCAAACACTTTCACCTTTCCTAATAATTGCAATTGGCGCTTGGTTCACGAATTCACTGAATTCCTTTTTACCG
>NW_017099730.1:236657-258630 GCF_001412225.1 Nicrophorus vespilloides
TAAATAAATCATTTCCTCACCTATGAAAGCATTTATTTGACACCGAACTGTCTACATATACTTCCGATGTTTTTAGTAGTAAAGCTAAAATAGTGATCTGGAAGAAGTAAACTTCGTAAGTAAGCAATCAAACAATATTATATATCTTAGTTCTCTTACTTCTAATACTAGACATATCGTGTAGATAAAAAATTCTGTCATTAAAATGGATTGCTTAGTAGACATTATTTTGTTAGTACATCCGACTGTATTAATAGTGTACGTTCCGAACTGTTCCAAATTTTGATGGACACACGCAGCCTTTGCATTTTCAGAACAGCAAGAAAATGGCACCGCATCCGATCTCATTGTGACCAAATCCGGATAGTCATCAGTATTTCCATAGAGCAATTCTTTGATAGATTTCTTCCTTAAAACAGTAAAATCTAAGCTCATAACTTAGTGAGTTATATCAAGATTACCTGCGGAACGCGCCGAATAGAAAACCTCCCCAATCCAATTCGAACCAATCGTCATACTTTTTCGCGCCGCAACATTGCAAAAACCATTGTATATTATCCACGATCGTCTTACTAGTTTTGTCTTTATCGTAGACTTTCATAATATTTAAGAAAGTATTTTCGTCATAATTTGAATAAATATTGATCACCGTGCAAACCCAAGTTACAGTCTGCAGGATTGCGCAAGTTCCAATTGCCAATCTTTTGTAATGAACTGTATAACCGTACTTCATTCCAACGTGCGACGATCTAATTACAATTTTAAAAAAATAGATCATATATCGTTTATCAATTATAACATAAATTATTTAATGCACACATCCATGATACTAATATATAAATATTTGTACAATGCGCATATCTATGACAACATTTCAAATAATTGCAATTTTATATTTTACTATTATTTTAAAAGCGGGAAATTCGAATATAATTGGGATGTTTATTTGAAAGTTTGTTTAATGGATTTGTTTATTTAATGGAACTTACACGGAGGCGGCTCGTAATTGAATCACGGTAGGAACTGTGACCAATCCGGATAAAACTCCAGCAGCCGTAGCCCAATTACAATTCAATACTGTTAAATATTTGGTGAATGGAAACTGCAAGAAACAGGTGATAATTATTTGGACAGAACATGCAAATGTCAAAGCGGTGCATAAAGCTGCGATCAATTCGGGATGGACCATCATATAGACATTTTGTAAAATAGTGCAACTGTTTATGACTTTGACATATAGCATGAACGTCAGTTGATTGTTCTTCATATATTGGTAAGTTAGTTTCTTTTTATTTGCAATTATAGTATATTTTTCCATTTATAAAGCATACACTCTTATATAATCCACTTGCAAAGCTGCGTCATCTCCGCTATCTAAATGCCATGTTGGAAGCCAATCTCCGCGCTTATCCCAGAATTTTTTCATCGCCTAAAATACAAATATTAGGTTTTACATCGATTCATTAAAGATTTCCTTACAATTGGTGAATTATTTTCCCAAGGTTTACCCTTCGGGCTAGTCGCGTCATCTGGAAAGTAACTGATACCGCCAACAGCCAAATTAATGATGATATAAAATTCTTCATCGAAAGGCGCCATTTTTGTACTTCCCCTCCACGGATTGCCTGAAGTCGCATTGGCCAACTCCCAAAATCCTCCTTCTGGCGGAGCAACGCTTCCATACTGTTCGCCATCGACTATGAATGTCATTGCATCGGGCGTCCATATGAATTCGTAGACGTGCCAATCATTGAATCCATTCTTCCTGTTCTTCTCCCAATGTGTGTTGAACTTATTGCTGGGACAATAGTTTGGACACCAGTGCAACGTGGATGACATCTGTTCAATTCCAATGTTGTTACCGTTTTGAATAAGATCTTTGTTTCCGCGTCCTTCGACAATATCGATTTCTCCGGATGACGGCCAAAAACCATAAGCATTGTTCCTTGGCATCAACCAAATCGCCGGCCAAAGCCATTCGCCCATCGGCAACTTGGCCTTGACTTCCAATCTACCGTACTTGTAATGAAACGAGTTCATGGTTCTTATTCTCGCGCTTTTCACCGGGTTCAAGATATTATCTGGATTACCTGTTCTTGAACAACCGTAAAACGCAGGATTTGTACATCTAAAATAACAGCTGTAAGCATATACTCAAAACGGCTTTAATTTACTTATCAGCAATAGCGCCGCCGTTGATGTCCAAAGTTTGCGAAGTCAAAGCTTTCTCCCCCAAATGGTCCGAAGTCAAAGTTGGTTTAATATACAGTTTTCCATCAGAAACATAACTGTTTGATCTGTTATTAGTGTACCATTGAAATTCCCAATTCTAAAAACGAAATTTAGAAACGAATCTTATAAGTAAATTACCACTTACACCTCCACCTGCCAGTGTGTTCTCATGTTGCCACGTTTTTAAATCAAACTTATCGAATTCATCGCTGAATATCAAATCTCCGGAACATATATTTTGCGGTTTTAATGATCCGCCCACCGTTGTTTTGGATATTTCGCAATCTTTTCCACGGACGACCGCGATTAGCAACAAAACACTCACGATCGCTTTCATGACTGTATTGCAACTGAATTGTGATGCACACAGATGTATCTATTTATATACCGCTCCAACGCCAAATTGATTATCAGAAAGACCAACCGTAATGGAATGATTTAATATTTTATTTTTATTTACGGAGAAAATCGTGATATAAAATGCGCAGTTCCTATAATTATTATTACACTTCTTTTTAAAGAGCGTGAACATTTACATAATCTACTTCTAATGCACTGTCTGCACCCCAAGTTGAGTGCCATTTGTCGCGATTCCTGTAGAATATCTTCTGTCCTTTACCATCGTTGTTGATCCATGGTTTATTCGCGTTGTCCGGGAAAGAGTGACCACCGGCTCCAACTCCAATCGTTATGTACATCTAAATAGCAAATAACGTATTATTAGAAGCAATCATATAACAATACCAACACTTTACCTCTTTATTAAACGGCGCCATAACATCTCCAGACTCACTCCATCTTTTAGCTCCTAATAAATCAAGATCGTGTTCTTTACTTGCAAAACCGCCATCGGGAGGAATTATAACGCCATACATTTCGTCGTCCACAAAAAGACTGATTTTAGCTACAATCAAACTATATTAGCTTGCTCATAACACTACCATTACGCATTTACCTGGCTCCCATCTGACACGGAACACATGGAAATCATCTGCCCAGTTGATGTTCTTCTCAAGAGATTTCATGGCGTAATTTCTAGCAGCTAGGCTGCTTCCTAAAATGCATCCTCCGTACAGTTTATTAGACATGCGTTGGTTTCCAGGCAAGAACGCAATTCGGATCTGACCAGATTCATAACCACTACCGTACTCGTAACCCTTCGGATTCAAAAACAGCTCTAAAAGTTCAAAATATTGTAAATCTCATAAACGTTTAAATCGTTTTTTTTTAACCTGGATATAACCAATCGCCCTTTGGCAGCTTTGCTCTGACTTCGATAATACCGTACTTGAAACTGAAATGATTCTTCGTTGTAATCATTGATGATATTACTGGTGGTAAAATTATGAACGCTTGCGGCTTCTGAACGCAGTCCAATGTTCCTATATTCCCGGTACACCTTCAAATACATATGTTGTTATTGTCGCCTGCATTGGTTTAATTTATAATTTCGCTCACTTTGTACCCAAATCTAATCCACGAGGCAAACTGACAAAGCCCAGTCCAAATAGCTCGTCGGACAATTGCGGTTTAATGATTAACTTATTTTGCTTTATCTCAAAGTAGTCAGCATTGTATAGAACGTATTCAAAATCCTAGCATAATCAAAATTAATTACTGAATAATTGTATTTTATAATAAACTTTACTGGTTGTCCGGCGAAGCGTATTTCCGGTTTCCAATTTTCCAACCTATTATTTTCGAAATTTTCTTGGAATATGGCCTTTCCGGAACAAGAGGTTTTTCCATTCACTGTCGTCGGAGAATAGGGGCAGTTCGAATTTCCTTGATTCGGATCAACGGGCTTAGGTGTTGCAGATTCCGAAATTAATTCTGAAAAACGAACCTCGTCATTGACTTCAATGTGACTATTGCTCGGAATCAATTACCGGTTACAGTGAACATTTGATCATCGTTGGGATAACCCAGTTTATTTCTGCCATCGAAGTAATCCACATAAGTCCAATAATAAATTGTGTCTCCTGGCTTCAATTTCGTTGTTTTATCTACGAAAGTCCATCTCCCGTTTTTTGCTTTCGTTATGTCCCTTGAAAATGTTCCACCCTCTCTGCCGTTCATCTCCTCATTGATTTTTCCATGGAAAGCGAATAGCGAGATTCCTTCTTCATCTAGTATTCAACCATAAAGAAATAAGTTTAAAAAAATATTTATTCCGGGAATGCTTTGTTCACACTTGTACATTGTTTTCGAATTACTGCTTTTTATTATCTCTTCTTTTTTTAAATCAACTATCGTCAAGGACTTATTGCTCATTATTTATTAATTGTTATTACTTGGTTTTGAAGTTAAATTAATTTAAATTTAAATTATATTTACAGAAAATAATATATAAATTGTTTTTGTGGATAATGCATGGAGTTAATGAATTAGTGAGATTCAGTCGTGCGTGACATAAACAAGTCCGTACAAACGATACATTCCATAAATAAACATGGATTTGTATATATTTTAATGGATTCGATACAATTCAATGAGATATTATTCGTTATTTAATATTTGATTTGTTGAAGCGAGAGCGAAAATAGATACTTGGCCCTCATGATTTCTTTGCAAACCTATCTGAGCTTAAGCAATTAATTAACTGTCTTTACCAGGAATTGAAACTCTAAAACCCTTAGGCGAAAGAGGTTCCACTAATGCTGTTGGTACTTCGAACTGAACCGTGGCCATGATAACAGCACTGATAACACAGAGTCGCAGCAACATCTTCTCTCCGTCAACCATTTTCTTCAACTGATACATCTACGAACTCGTTTATTCTGTTGACATTGAATCCGCTCGCATTTTGTATTAAAATATATGTGGGGAAACGACTTGGGTATGTAATGTTAGGGATTCCCGGATGGGTGAAAGCAATCAGACTTTAATACAGTATTCATTTTATTTTAGAGGTCAGTCATTTGAAGAGAAAAAACAATAACTACGATAAATATGTTTTGATTATATTTGCTTCATCCTCCTTTCCACTTGGCTTATCTAAAGAGAAAACACTTTTACAAATTCGACGATCAAATCCACGTTGTCTCCTCTCCACGTTTGAAGCCAAAGGTTCCTTGCATCGAAGAACGTCTTCACCGACCTCCTGTCCCTGTTTATCCAAGGCTTCACGTTTGATCCGGACTTGTAGTAATCCGGGAAATCGTTGTTACCTCCAACTCCCACACCAATTGTTAAATAAAACTGAAACAAAATTGATTTGAATGATTTGCCGCAATTTTAATTTCCTAGAAGACTTATAAAAACAATGAATGTCTAAACGTTATGTAGAAATCGAAAAACAAGTTAAAATCGATGACCTTAAGATGTTTACAAACTATAAGACCTACCCCAAAACCGGTTTTAGCATTGACGTCTAGAAGCATTGGTTTAAGATTTTGAAGCGATTCAACAGATTATAAAATCATCTGAATACATTTATTTTAAATCAAATATTACCCTTAAAAATATTTTAATAAATAATTTTTAAAACATTAAAAAATTTTCATGTACTGAAATGTAATTATTCATAATAAATCTTATATAAACTTTTAGCAAATTAGAAATATTAGAAACCTTGTAATTTATAATGTTCAGTTCAAATTATATTCGTCGATTATATCATATATAAAAATACAGATTTTACTATCAATGTTATCATTTAAAGCAGAACGAGTTAAGTCTCTTAACTCATTAATTTTATTCTATAAATAGTTATTATTAATATACAAGTTTTCTCATTTAGGAAGATTAGTTACTATATCAAATCCTTTCCTCTCTACTAGAATATAAAAAATATGTTTTCAATGAACCACTAAATCTAAGTCTAAAAAAGAGGATAATGTAAAAATAATGATTAGGACATATTTGTTTATATACGTCAGATAAACAATTCCAAAATTTTGGAAATCCTCATGTTTGAAAATAGATTTTACATTTCATATCAAATCCTTAGTTCTATACAGAAAGAGCAAGGAGAAATTAATATTGATTTCAATTGGGTTTATACTCTATTTTTTTTTAATCTTCTTTTAATTGTGACAAGTGTTCTATATAGATTTGAATGTTTCTGCGTTAATATTATCCGTTTAATAACTGATTTAATTTCGATTTAATGCAGATTAAAACAATTATATTTTTCAGCAAAATCAAAATATAACTGATTGCACCTCGAAAAGATTCACAGAAATATTAAATATTGATATTATTAAATATTGAAAATATATGCTTCCTTGATTCAATCAATTTTGTTCTCAATAGTTTATCAATTTCGAAAAGGAATTATATTACAGAATTAAGGATTTCAATGAAACGATGCAAACAATTACCAAGAAATTTTCGTATAGAGAAGCATATATTTCATCATTATTCAATATTTCATATCAATATGCCTTAAGCAATTCTTATGCGATTATGTTATATAATTTTGTTATTAAACATTTATCATGTCCATAAATATAAATTATTAGCAAACAATAAAACAATTACAATCTGCAAACGGTTAAGTATAGAACGTAGCATAAAAGTAAACGTTTGATCAATTTTACCGTAAAAAGTAATTATTTCTACCTGGAATTGTCTCCGTATTCCACATATCTATAATATTGTTGTTATGTTATAAATGTAACCACTTAAAGCAATCTCCAAACTAATGATAAAAGTACATAAATATCCTTTTAGATTTTGGTATGCTCGAAAACAAAATATATATGTTACTTATACAGGTAAAACTTAACAAAATTCCTGGTTATACGAATCATAAACTTCGTTTATGATTTCACACAATCATTGAGTTTTATGTAAAATAAATCGTTACTTTTTTCGAGTTTTAATAATATCACATCAGCAAAATTAAATTTAATTTTGTTATTAACAATTTTAATCTTCACTTTATATATCAGTTTACAAGTAATATATTATTTCAATCAATGAATGGAAATAATAAGTGAATTGTCAAAGTGTGAAAGTGTCGCATAACGTGAAAAACGAAAACGTTTAAAAAATACGTAATAGGAATTTCCAAAGATTGAGCATTGCCATTGATAACCTTTAATTATCTTATAATTACAATAACTTCTATAATCGGATGTTTCAATGTCTATTCAGCTAATTAAGATTTATAAGAAATAGTTTACGTTTACGGGGCAGAAAGACTTATGGTTAGGTATTTTTTGCTAAACTTTTTATGGTTTTAACTATTTAAATCTGCATAATTATTAAAATTGTCCATATTTAAAGAACATTAGATTATGTTATTTACGATATTTTAAGTATACATTTGATTTATTTATGATTTAGTAATGATTGAAATGTAAATTATAATAAATAGGCAGAAAAACTTTCCTTATACTAAATTTAAATTGAAGTTAATGTTCTGTACAATTAAAAATATATGATGTATTATCATGTCTGTCGATAATGTTGTTGTTTTCTTAAAAAAATATCATTTGTGGCAATCTCCAAAATATAGACTTCGATACTTTCAAATATCAAAAATATACTTGTAATTATTGTTATTTTTTTTAGAGAGTCCAATGTGTATTCTCCATTATCTAAAAAAACCATCGCCTATCCATGTTTTTTTTGTCTTAATTTTGCATCAATATAAATAATTGTCATCAATTTAATAACTTGTTCACAGTAAAATTACAAGCTGAATATCATCCATTACGAGAATTCGCTAAAGAAATAATATTTATTTGACTTAATCTTTGAATTTGATGCGTATCTAGATTTTATATATTATTGAGTTAAAAAAGTAATAAAAAAATGTTTTGTTTGGTCATTTGATATCTGCTACGTAAATGACCTATGAAAATTGGAGAAGAAAATAATAAACATGACTTGATTCTGTAAGTGTTGTTGCTTAATATTGAATCAAATATATTAATAATTATTAGTTCATTCATAATCTGTTGTTTTTTTTTACGAGTCTTAATTTTAAACTCAAGTTTTATTGAAAATTGACAATATATTTACCTCTTTGTTCAACGCTTCCCTGTGTTCCATGTCGTTAATCTCGTCGATGATAGTGACCTTTCCAAATTCCACGTTATCAATCAAAGAGATGATTTTATCTGCAAATAGATAGTAGTAATGGTTCTACAAGCTTTTAAGAAACACTTACCTGGCTTCCAGATTATAGAATACGTATGGACTTCGCTGTTAAAAGGCCTATCGTGTCTCTTGCTCCTCAAATGCAGACTTCTCGTCGGCTCCGAAGCGGAAACGATGGGTCCTGAGAACAAAAGGTTTCCACCGATATCGATGCCATCGTTTCCGGTCAAATGTTCGTTTCCTCTGGAATATGCGACGATGATCTTGACATCATGACTCGATCGGTCAATAGGCACCAGACTGATATCTAAAAAATGTATACAGTTGATGTTAAATGACTTGGGACTATGGTTTTCCCCGCGTCCTAAACCAAATTCAATCTACCTGGGAATAACCAATCCCCGCTCGGAAGTTTCGCTCTCACATCGATCCTTCCATACTTGAAGCTGATTTTCGAACGAATCTTTCCTGATTTAACTGGAGGCAAAAAGTACGCCGCTTCCTGCTTATGGTAACAATCCTTTGGAAATTTACTCGTGCATCTGAGAACCAATAAATACAAGTTAATACCAGTTTTTCTTTAAATGTTGTTTATGAAGACAATTTCATTGTAAAGTCGTTGACCAACGTTTCTTAGAATCCGATAATCAGATAAATCGTCTATTTGATTTACATTACAATATTTATAGTATAATTTATAATCACAACCAACAATAAACATATATAATTTTAATTAGAAACCGCAAAAGCAATTACCTATAATTATGATAAAGTCAATTTATTTTACATATTTTCTTCCAACATGATTATTTAACTATAACTCACTTCAATTGAATAACAATTAATAAGTTTAAAACTTTAAGAAATGGATTTAGGAAATGATACTTAATATATTTAACCATTTTACTATTCAATACATAATAAGTTTAAATTTAGTTTCAGATAAATTTGTTCTTTGATTATATTTTGAAATATGCATTTAATATTTGTTTATTTCTATTTTTAAATTTTATCAACATTTACTCAATACGCAACTAATAAATTGCCGTGTAGTATTTTACAAAAAATCAATACAGCAATTATAGACATTTCAAATTTAAGTTAATGATTGATTATTTATAGATAGGTAATAGGATAACAAGTGGAAAGCAGATGCGCTGTTTTCTAGGTATTAATAATATATTTGCGATGATATAATGATAATAAAACTATAATATTGAGATATTTATATACTTATTATAAGTAATATTCAGTAAAATATACTGATTCTTATATATAGTACTATTTTGTTTTTGATAGTATTAAAATTACTTGTTATGTAATACTTTTTTTCAAATGAGACAATTAAAAATGAATTAGTTTTAAATTATTTATCTTACCCGGCTGTTAAATCCAAGACGCCTCTCAACTCTGATTCTGACTCTTTGGCTACTGGAGTGATGCGCAATTTTTGGTTAACAACTTTGATGGTATTCCTCGAGTTTTCGTAAGAATTGAATTCGAAATTCTATAAATAGATATTACATATTAGTCAAATAAAGTTATTCGGTATTTTAATATATTACAGGTCCGCTGTTTGGAATGTAACTCTCGATCACCCATTGGGACTCATCCAAATTTTGAAAGTAGTCTTCAAAAATGATGGTTTCTTTGCAAATCATGTTGTTTCCATTCACGGTTGTAGTCGATGTCGAACAGTGCAATTCCGATTGTGATAACAATTCTAAAAGTACATATAAGTCTTAAATTCAAGTCGTATGTATGATTATCGTTTTTATACCAGGGACAATCCATTTCTGGTTATCTTTTCTGTATCCCAATTTGCGATGCTGCACGAAAACCCAATAGTGGATTTCGTCGCCGACTTGTAGGGTAAGTTCGGGATCATTAAACACCCAGAAGTTGTTTACTGGCTTTAAGATATCCATGCTGAACTCTCCTTCCTCCGACATACCGATCGGTGCGTTCTTCTTTCCATGGAAACCGAAGAGTTCAATACCAGGAGCATCTGTTGTAAAGATCAAAGGTTGAATGAGGATTCGTGTTTTTTAAATATAATACTAATTGTTTATACCTGGAATTGAAGCGCGGAATCCTTTTGGAGCGAAAGCTTCCAGTTTAACAGGAGGCACTTGCTGTGAGGATGCTGTTTGCATCCATGCCACCAATGATAAGAATGCGATAACCGATCGCATCGCTCGTAATTAACAAGGCCACCAAAAACCAAAGACTAAACGGAAGCACCTCTCTGCCGCGACTTAAGTACGTTACACGCTTGACCTTGCCTTGGATGGTTCTTTGTTTTGTTGTTGTTTTACGAACGCACAACACTCCAAAACAAATAAACTCCGAAACATCTAAACAATGCTGCTACAAATGCTTACGAAAATCGTCAATTAAACATCACACATTAATTCGTAGCCGGAAAAACAATAATAATTTTTAAATTTCGGAGCGCAACTCTTCGATAGCTTTGACTACTTGTTCAGAGATGTCGCGGCTTGTGCGTATTCGAATGAAAATCAATAAGCGTCGCGACGCCTCCATATCCACACACGTAGCTCTTCGACAGTACAACAAGACATCTCGACAACACACAATGTTTAACTTGGATTTTGACGATGACTACTTCTTGGAGGAAGACAAAATGTACGTGTCCTTTTGCATACGAAACCTCTTATCTTAACAATTGCGATAACCGTTTTCCGGTTACTTTGTTTTAACCACTTTGCTTTCCATACGTATCCTTTCTGTTGTTTCTTCATTTACATATTCTCTTTTTTTTATTTACTTTTGTTACTTGTTTTAGTGTGATGGTGTTGTAAAAAAAAGAGACTAAAGAACGCTGCATGCAAATTTCTTAATTTTCCTGCATTTTTGTGTGTTATTTTTGGAATTGGGGGATACTGGTTGATACCGAGATACAAAAAGCAAACAAATTATATACAATAAAACCTAAATATGTGGTCCGTGCCGACGACTCCGTACATGGGCCTCCCGACGTCCCTTTACCACATGCACTTCGCCGAATTGGCTTACGAAGACAAATTGTAATTACCTTTTAATACATTTCATTTACCATTAGTTTTAATTAAACTAAAAAAAAACTAAGCTTAAAGAATCATGGAAACCGCTGCTTTAATTGACGTGCAACTGTAAGTAAACAACATCTTATATTTTATTATTGGGGGTGGGATTAGAGAAGAAAATATAGAAAACGCTTCCGTATGGACTTGTTTGTCACGTTATGATGTTCTTTATATATTTGTTTTTTCAATTTCGATGCAGCGACGAGAAAAAGGATTATTTAACAGAGGCTGGGAAATGTGATTTTGATGTGCTCACTTTTGAGGACAAAGTTCTCAGGGAGAACACCTTGTAAGTATCAATTAGGGGTTGAGAGAGAGCTTCCAAAGTATAGGATCCAGAGCATGATCTAGGGAAAACGCACGGTTTTTGCTTTAGCTAATTAAGTTTAGTCCTATTACCACTTAAAAATATTATATACGAAACTACAATTCCAAAAATAGTTTAGTCTCAGTTATTTCATTTTTTTTATTAAACACCCTGGTAGTTAGGCTCACAAATTGTGCGGCTTATTTTAATCTTCTTTAGTCCTATAACATTATGTGCATATTATAAACATCAATACATAAAATAGTCAACACATTTATTAACACTAAGCCATTAGTTAGACTCACAAACTGTGCGGCATATTTTAATCTCCTATAATCCCATAACATTTAAGTGCATATTACAAACATTAAGACACATAAGATAATTTATTATTACCGATTAAGACATTTAAAGTTTGAATATATTTTATAGCAGTATAAAGATTAGTGTAAGATGTCGTGTATTAATTAGTTTCTTCATAAATAGTTTTCAAATTGGATATTTAGACTTGCGATTATTCGCATTCGAATATTGTTTGATTCTTGCATAGTTTTAGAATCATGTACGTGATTAAATTCAAAATAACTTTAATTCTAGCGAAATTGTTACGGATAATTTAGAACAAGTTATTGAAAGTATGCATGCTGATAGGTAACTTATTGATAACATTTAGAGGTCAGCTATTTTAGAATGACTAGTTAATATATTGTGAGTTATTTTATTTTCATTCAATAACACAATATTTTTGATGTAGACAGAAATGGTCTTTATTTCACATGTTTATGCCAAACATCATCGGTATTTCAAGTTATGAGGAAAACATAAGTGTTATACAAAGTCTCACAATTTAAATTTACTTATGATTTATTTTTTAGTTTTTTTATATTTTTTTTTCTTCTAAAAAATATCAATGACCTTGATATCAGTTCTAAGATTTCAAGTACATCATACCAATTTGGTAAAATTAAAAAGCTTTTACATCAAATTTTATATCAGTTCTACTTCTTGCAAATAATACATCTGCACATTTGACAGCTGAATAGTAAATGTTTATATTTCAAAAGAATATATTTTTTTGTATTAATAAGTTACTATTAACATACAATTAAGATACATCTTCAACTGCTGCAACATATGGCGCAGTAAAAAAAGCGCCGAGGACAAAATCGCGCCGACAAAAACGCGCACCATCAAAAGTGAGCCCTATAACAACCAAGTCAAATGCATGATAATTTGTATATATTTTTAAAATACATCTAAAATCAAACTCCCTGAACCTAAGGTTTTGTTACTGCGCGTTTTTGTCNTTAATTTTCACAATATGTAAATTCTACTTTTCTTTACAATGTTTGCAACATATTTTTTATTACTTAAGTTTGAATTAACGTGATTATTTATCGCTGGACAAACATTATTTTTGAATTTCACTCGCAAATCTCATGCAAACACAAACCAATCTTATAGCGAATTGTTGAAGCGAGTCTGTTTCTTTTTATTGCTATAAATTGCACATTTTATGTAAAAAATATTCATGTTCCAGAAATTACAATTACTATATGTTTGTTTGACATATTTTTTAATATTCGATGTTCTAATTGTGTTCAATTTTAGGGGGATGACTGTGACCTCCGGCACAGTAGTCATAAAGAAAGACAGTAACAATTTGATCGGAATCAGCATCGGAGGTGGCGCACCGCTGTGCCCTTGCCTCTACATAGTCCAGATATTCGATAATACAGCTGCGAGCAAAGACGGCACTCTTCAATCTGGGGATGAGCTTGTGGCTGTAAACAATCAAGCCGTCAAGGGCAAGACCAAGGTTGAAGTCGCCAAGATGATACAAGCAGCTAAAGTACTTAATCCAACTTTAGATTTGGGCGATCTTCTTTATTGAAGTGAATCTCATTTCAGGACGAAGTTATTATAAACTATAATAAGTTGCACGCCGATCCGCAGCAGGGAAAGTCTCTGGACATTGTTTTGAAGAAGGTCAAACACAGGTTGGTAGAAAATATGAGTTCCTCAACGGCCGACGCGCTTGGGCTTTCCAGGGCGATTCTGTGCAACGATACTTTGGTGAAGAAGCTGCAAGAGCTTCAGGATACGGAAATTATGTATAGAGGATTGGTCGAGCATTGCGATAGGGTTTTAAGGGTTAGCTAAATCGAAAGTCGATAATCTGGAGAACGTAATAATTTAATGTTCATACTTTAAGGCTCATCTCGATCTTTCTTTGGCTGTCAAACAAATGGGTGAAGTGTTTGCTGAGTTGGCGGTTAGAGAGCCTCAGCCTAGAGCTAGCGAGGCTTTCAGGTTGTTTGCAGAGCAACATCGAAGTATGGAGAAGTTGGGAATTAAAATGTTGAAAGCAGTAAAACCTGTAAGTAAAGCTACAACTACAGAAATAGTAGTGGTAACTGTATTTATTTTTAGATTGTCAATATTTAATACAATTTTATTTTAGTATTATATCTCAAGAAAACCATTTTTTTTCATATATTTAGATTGTTAAGAAAAGTGAGTCGCTATCACTTTATGAAAAGCTAACTGTTGTGCAACATTTTTACATCATGGACTGTGTCCATTATCTATACAAATCAATTTTATAATACACAGCTGAATGACATTATACCATAATATCATTTTAAGTAGAGATATTGACATATATCAATTTACAAACTATATCATATATTTGTACGAAAAATCTGACATATACTTAAAAAACAGTAGTTAGAATCAATTATAAAAAATAGAGAAACTCATCAAACAAACGTGGATTTAACTAGGCTTTCCTTGACTCAGAAATATTTAACAAAACAAATAAATGATTGCAACATTATGTAAAACACATTAACTTATATTTGATGTAGATCAAGGTGTTCAAGACTTTAAATACTTTGTTTTTAAATTTATGAATCATGTAGCAAAATTCGTTACAAGTTATTTTGTCATTAATTTAAATTATTGTAACATTTATTTATTTAATTATAAATAAAAAAAATATATATTAGCATATGTTTCACATGCAAATTATTATTGCAACAATGAGTTTTATATAATCTTGTATGATTAAAATATATTCTTTTTTTGATATAGGTGTTATCAGATATGGGAACCTATCTTTACAAGGCCATCCCTGATACCAGGTTAACAGTGAAGAAGTACGCGGATGCAAAATTCGAATATTTAGCGTATTGCTTGAAAGTAAAAGAAATGGATGACGAGGAATGCAGTTACGCAGCGCTTCAGGAACCTTTGTATCGGGTGGAAACAGGAAATTACGAATACAGGTAATATTTTATTATTTGCTAATTTGTAGTAATTGCAATTTGATGAGATCCGAATTTTCTATTTAAATTTGATAATGGATGTATAGTTTATGTGATGTGTTTATAGTTTATGTTGTGCTTGAGTGGTCAATGTCAATCTGTATTGCAAGTAATGAACCTAATTGTCATAACCAATGTCACTTAAGTTTATTTACACTTAACACGAAACACTATTATGTTATGTTGACATTGCTGTTACGTAGGTGACATTGCGTGATAAAAAATAAATACACACACTCTTCGATTATAATATACAGATTATATCCAGGTAACATTTGCAAATTTTAAATTCAAGTTGTTTTTTATACTTTTATTTTTTTGTTAGTACATTTTTTTATTTTTATTTACTTATGACTTTATTTACATGACATTATGTCACAGCTAATGATTTCAATAAACTATGTTGGAGTACATTCATGTTAATTATTATCATTTTTTAAAAAATATTTGAGGGTTGTTGAGACACACACGCAGTGAGGCATTATTATAATTTTGTAGAAAATGTCCAAGAAAGAGGAATTACCCTTTAATTTGGTTAGTATAGGTTATTTGGTTAAGGATGCATTTTGATAAGTCATACGATGTTGATTCAGTTAACGAAGTTGCTTTCATTTGTCTAAAAATTTGTTGGGTCTAGAAATTTAGGATTTTTTGTCCCTTCAAAGAGTTAACTAAGACATGTCCAACCCGCGGGCCGCATGTGTTCCGGGACCACTATGAAGATGGCCCATACAAACTTTAACAATTATTATCATACAAACTTTAGCAATAATTCATTTATCATTCTCAAATAATTGCATTTATTCAAAATTTTACTAATTATTTGTTGGTATCTTTTATAATTAAGAAAATATGAATTAATAAAGTTTAAATTACCGTATTTTTCGGACAAAATCGTCACTTAAATTTCGGGTGCGTCTTAACGTCCGAAAAATACGGTATTTAAATATTTTAACTATATATTTACGTTCTTTTGCTCATAAACGTAATGTATGGTCAAAATCATCTTCTTCCAATATGGCCCAAGAAAGATAAAAGGTTGGACATCCCTAATATAAATGAAAATGTTTATACTTTATAACGAATTACGAATCACATTTTTTAAATTGATACTATTAATTTTTAAATAATATTGTTGAAACTCTAGTACAATAATTTCAGTTTGTTCTAGAAATAATCTGCAAGTAAAAGAACAAACACAACTCAGATTTCTTAATCTTTTATATAATAAACAACAATTTGTGTTGATTATCAAAGTTTTGATTTGTTATTAACCAATACAAATTGTAGATAATTTGAATATTGTACCTACATATACGTTTTATTGAAGACATACATAGTCAAACAATAATATTAGGGAAACAATGGAATGATAAGTAATTCATTGTGTATTTAATATATGCATTCACAATATACTATATAACAGTTATATACTTAATATGTAATATTTAAAAATGTGATACTAAATATTACGCAAAAAATAGGTATTGATAATTGACAATTATGTTACAATGCAATATTTCCTATAGTTTTACGATAATAATTGTTATTGTTAATTAGGCGATAGTTGTGGGATGAAATGATAATACGATACATCGATAATTAGAAACATGTTCTTTAACGAAGAGGGGAAAATGTAAAGTTTCTAGAAATCACGACAGTTTTAAGTTACTTAAAGCTTAAGGTGGCTTAAGTTTAATTTCATTTTTTGAGTAAAAAAGGATTAATTCGAATATTTTTGGTGATTAACAAACCAATGCGTTCCACGAAGTTACTTCCTCAGAATATGAGATCAGAAAATAAGAGGATTTGTTTCGAACCAAAATGATATTGTATAAATTTACAGTAAAATCACACTTTAATATGAGTCTAAAGTTGATTATTTGTGGTTTTTTCTCTTTTATTTAATAATTAACTATACATCATTTAACACATATCACTTAACATTAACACTTTTCCTAAATAAAATTAATTTTTACTAAAAAGTTAAAACGTTTTCAATGTCATTCAAAGTAACTTACAGTAGATTTCCGTATAACGCGAGTTCCAAAAACGCAAATTCGGAATATAACACGATAAATTAATTCAATATTTAGTAGTTATTTTGGCAGGAATTTCTTTCAGTTTGTCATCAATGAAGGACAAGAGGTTTTATAAATATTTTACAGAAAACAATCATCTTCTACATTCAACACATTTCTAACATTATCTTCGTCAATTTTGTTATATCAATGCTTTGTTCTTAGAGACAAC
The DNA here is from genome assembly GCF_001412225.1 of Nicrophorus vespilloides. NCBI lineage: Eukaryota > Metazoa > Arthropoda > Insecta > Coleoptera > Silphidae > Nicrophorus > Nicrophorus vespilloides. Next base: position 253,922 of record NW_017099730.1, read on the forward strand.
GTTAAAAAAGTAAGCAGAATGCAATACATATGATTATGGCAATCAAAATTAAACAACGAATGTGCAAATTCAGATTTATTTTTATATAATTTCAACCTTTGCTCTGTTATTATAATATTATAATGCTGAACAATGATAACCTCTTTAAGCATTTTAATTATGTACCATTGCGTCTGCAATATTTTTAAGATACTTTCACTGAAATTAATTTCTTTTATAAATAAATGTTATGTATATATTCAAAGCCGTCTGATCATATTTTACGCCCGTGCGTTATTAAGAATAATGCGTCACTTTTCATAAGAAAATACACGGAAGAAAAATTGTCAAAAGGCCCTGGGTCTAAGCTCATTTAGCCTTGTGGTAAGGGTAGTCTTTCATATAGTATTAGGTTTTTTATATACTAAATTTACTTAAATTTATTGATCTTAAGTAGACAAACGATAGCATTTGAAACTTTCAAAGTAAGTTACAGAGACTGAAATAACAGATACTTACAATTTTTTAATAATATGGCATTATTTCTATTATAAAACCCTCAAAACGATATCATCTATAACTCACCGTATAAGTCTTTTTTTAGAACAATCTTTAACTACTGGGTATATATATATACATATATTAATAAATATTATAATATGACCAAATAATAATTGGACTATATAATAACACATTATTGACAATGACTTTGGTGAATTAATAATGATTATATAAGTTAATAATATAAAAAAAAATCGAACATTCCAGTAGGATGTTAATTATAAAATATATGCAAGGCGTTGCAAAAATTGTATTTTAATTACAAGTTGCTATATTACCATGATAATACATCAATAAGAAGACGTTCTCTATATAATTATGAAAGTAAAAATATGTTTCGATTTCAATAAAAAAATGAATATCATCCTAAGAAGTGAAAGGAATAAAATAATGAATGGAGTATGAGAAAACATAAAACTATCTCAATAATAAAATATTTTTTCTATGATAATTAATTTCAATTCAAATTAATATTGTTTTAAAAAGTGCAAGTGAAATAAAGAATGAATCATATTAATTTTAGAGTTAAAACGATAAAAATAGTTTTTGTAAAATTTAGATTAGAACATTTTTATGATATGTTAGGTTTTCTATATTTTCTTAAGAAAAGATAAATATAAAATTGTATTTTAATCAATATTAATGTCATCTTATGGAGTATTTTTTTAATTTGATTGTAAGAAATGGTTAGAATGTTATTTAATTACAATTAAAACTAATAATATCTAAAGAAGTGGAAACAATGAATAAATCATGATTATAAAATTAAAAATATACACGATTGTAATGTTAAATTAAAAGTGATCATCGTCTGAAGTGGAAGAAAATAATGTAAATCTATTTTTTTCTATAAGGTTAATTTTGAGATGTCGACAAGTAGCAAGAGGAAAATTTGCGAGGCTTCGTTCTGACGTGCTCGTAAAAATGGATCTTCTGGATAACAAACACGTTGAGAGTCTGGGTGGTCACTTAACCAAATTGATCCAAGGGCTGTCGACTTTGAACTTGAAAACTATGGGTTTAATCAGCAAGCCTCCTCTATTTCCGATCGAGGTTGACCTATCCAACAACGCGTTCCAGTACAAATCGACAACGCCGATTGCAGCTGTAAGATCTAATTATTTATTGACAAATTATCGATTTCAATATTTTTTTTAGGACAACGATGAGGACGAAATAGAAAACGGCGTTGAAATCAAAGAGCACAATTTGCTCGAAGGTCTGGACGAGGCGACGATTGAAAAGAAGGAAGATCTTATACCAGGATTGTCTCAACCGGAACCCGATTACTCGGAGATGGACAATCTGACACTGCTTTCAACACTGAACCTGAAGGACAGCCCGACGAATCAGGACCAGAGCATACTATTCCCAGATTTAATAAATTAAATGTTCAAATCGTAAAACCATAGGAAAGTTTCATTGTTTTCTTGGCTCTCCGGTCAATTGGCGGGGTTAATTAACTTTTCGTCGCGTTCAAAATGTTCCGTTTATTAAAATCAATAAGGATCCGCCTTGTGGCCTGAGAGATGGTGTACGATAGCAGTTGAATGATGATAAGGCAGTAGTAGTGCACAACTGCGTTTGAGAGTATTTAAAAAGGCTGCGTTCGAGCCTCACGCCATTCGTTCGGCACTATCGGTGAGCGCTACACGAGTGAGTCAAGAGTCAAGAAAAGAGTTGTCAGTGTGTGTAAATGTGAGCGAGTCGTTCCTAATCGTATTAAAATATTTACTTTTACAAAGCGAGGCATTATAATCCCATTTGCTCGTAAAAGAATGCGAGAGACGTCTCCACGAGCTAATACAACTCAGTGCACTAAGTTCGGTGAAAACTACAATGTGACTCTTCTATCCACCTGACTCGAACGCAAGAACATCTATTTAATTTACTTACAAAAAAAAACAAAACATTGTGTTAATTTTATTTTCAAACATTTTTTGTTGATTTATTATTCGATAATTTTCGTGATAATGAAAAACTTTATCCAACACCTCGTCTCGATCACAATCCAACTTTTCTGGAGCCTGATATCACTTTTAAACAGCGTATACCAAAGGTAAATACAACTAATTATTATTACAAATACCCACGCAATTAATTTAGTATTCGAGTCGCATCGGTATGTCCTTTAATGATTAACGTTATTGCGTCTTTTTAATTTGCACCGAATCAAAAACCCGCCAATATAATTCGAGTGTCTTTCATTTATTCCCATCCGCACGATTCCTTGAATTATTTAACAATCCAGAAATAATACGCTTTCGTGACCGGAGACGTTAATAATTTAGATATTAAACTTTCCGAACCGCTCGAAGAATATTCCCTTCCGTGTTTCGTTCATATTTCATGCGAAATAAGCAACAGTTTCGGACAGAAGTCCTTGGCTATTATGATGATTTTTTTTTATTATAAATCACTTTATTTTCATTTATATTTCAAGGTAATTTTATTGCATCTAGATGTGTATTTAATAATAGCCCCAAAAATGGTTAAATATTTTACGTTTATCTTTTTATATTTAAAAAAAGCAAATTTTATTACTGAAGGTAATTTTGTTATAACGTATACCAAATTATTATAAATATTATGTAATTAGTGATACAAATAAATATATTTACATAGTTGAAATACAAGTTATTTTTTCATGCTAAATATTCTTTAAAATATTTTATATAATCATAAAGAATGCAAATTTATTTTAATTTATAAAAAAAATATCCATTAATTACTTAATAATTAGATTTCAGTACCGTTCTTTCAAAAACTAATTGTATAAATTACTTAATCTTGACTATTTATAGAAATTGATTACTTAATTTTGATAATTTTCAGAAGTTAACTGATTCTTACCAATTCTATATTTCTATTGACTACTTGCAGAATTTAATTTATTCATACCAAAAAAATAATTCTAAAAGTTGACTAATTAACAAAACTATAATTTTATCAACTTCTTAATTTTGACAACTTGCAGAAGTTAACTTCTTACCAAACATATAATTTTCTAAATATCTTAATTTTTACAAATTGCAAAAGTTACTTCTGTTTACCACAAAATATTATAAGAAAAATTGCAAGTATGTAAATTAAATAATATTATAATATGTTGCGTCATTTTGTGTAATGTAAACTTTTCTTCCAATTAAGAAATGAAACTATGCTATTAATATTATAACTGATCGGTTTTCACTATAATTAATGACAATGAGATAAACTGCTTTATTTTTTCGTTATTTTCGGGATTTCGAGTTTATAAATAAAACCTAATATAACTTTAGTTCTTATCTGCAAACTAATCAAAATAAATGATAAAAAACTGCTCGTCAGTGAATGACTTTTTAAAAATGTACTAAAAATACAACATTCGTGAAATAAAGTCTGTGAATTTTTGCAGATTAGACAATTTCATTGATAATCATAACTTATTTGTGTGATGTAATTATATATAATTATATTTTGTAATTATTATTCATATCAATTCGCGAATCTACTTTTATGTGAAACATAAAAATGTAAATGTAAATTTGTTTAAATTATTTGCGATGTAATGTTGTGATTTAATCGACGAAACTTCTTTCAAATCTATTTCAAACCAGAAAAAAATAATTTAATATAATGATATAATAATCATAAAATTTATATGTATATATATATTAGAAACAACAATGATTTAATTAAAATTATCTTTAATTAGTCAGTATCAGTCGTGATAACTTAATGAATTTATTTTACTAATTTCTCATAATCTTATGATTCATCTCCGAATTCTCAGTGCAAATAACAATTATGCACTGAAACTAATGCCTTACATTGAAAATTTTAAACACTATACAAATGGATTTGCTACTACAAATTTAATACATTTTATTTTATACAATTTCTACAAATTGCCTTACTCGATAAGCAAATCCAGCATTTCTATTGATTAGAACCGATAACCGATTTAGTAAATATTTACCGAACGGTATAGCTGTAATCTCGAAAGCAGAAAATGCCCTGCACGTCACACCAATTACATCACACGCAATTTCGGCTATTGTTATTATTAATTGGGATAATAAGCGAAAACAGTGCAGCAAAAAAAAAACAATAAATACACTTGCTGATTGCGATTCATTAAAATTATTGCACGAGCCTTGAATGATTCATATTTTCAGATACTGTCC